>NC_069501.1:702470502-702593002 GCF_027579735.1 Bombina bombina | reverse complement strand
AGAGCGCAAAAGAGAGGGGGGAGAGCACAAAAGAGAGGGGGGAGAGCGCAAAAGAGAGGGGGGGAGAGCGCAAAAGAGAGGGGGGAGAGCGCAAAAGAGAGGGGGGGGAGAGCGCAAAAGAGAGGGGGGGAGAGCGCAAAAGAGAGGGGGGGGAGAGCGCAAAAGAGAGGGGGGAGAGCGCAAAAGAGAGGGGGGAGAGCGCAAAAGAGAGGGGGGAGAGCGCAAAAGAGAGGGGGGGAGAGCGCAAAAGAGAGGGGGGAGAGCGCAAAAGAGAGGGGGGAGAGCGCAAAAGAGAGGGGGGAGAGCGCAAAAGAGAGGGGGGAGAGCGCAAAAGAGAGGGGGGAGAGCGCAAAAGAGAGGGGGGGGAGAGCGCAAAAGAGAGGGGGGGAGAGCGCAAAAGAGAGGGGGGAGAGCGCACAAGAGAGGGGGAGAGTGCACAAGAGAGGGGGGAGAGCGCAAAAGAGAGGGGGGAGAGAGTGCAAAAGAGAGGGGGGAGAGAGTGCAAAAGAGAGGGGGGAGAGAGAGCGCAAAAGAGAGGGGGGAGAGAGAGCGCAAAAGAGGGGGGAGAGAGTGTAAAAGAGAGGGGGAGAGAGAGCGCAAAAGAGAGGGGAAGAGAGGGCGCAAAAGAGAGGGGAAGAGAGGGCGCAAAAGAGAGGGGGAGAGAGAGAGCGCAAAAGAGAGGGGGGGAGAGAGCAAAAGAGAGGAGGAGAGAGAGCGCAAGGGGTGGGACCGCTGTACTGCAAAAAATGGCCCGTGTACACGGGATTTAGGACTAGTTAAAATATAAATACTGAATTTTCATTTTAAGGGCTACAGCTTCTCTTCCTCAGAATAAATGCTAAACCCTTGTTCTACAACCAGGAGGTCTGGAATCGCTGGTCCATCAGAGGGTGCGACTCGAAAACATATTAGTTTTGTATTGGTATTAATATAGGACACTTGTAGAAGACAGGTATCATTCACTGAGTTGTTAATGTAATATAGTTGTACATATTGCTTTGCACTTTTTCTATTTCATTTTTCTTCTACAAAACTCATTTAACAGTGTTTACATTTCCATATACAATATTGCAACTTTTTATTGATTACTTGTGTGTGTCTTGAGTTTGTCAAATTTTCCTAAAAGAACAGTTCTTTAAAAAAAATGCTGTGTAAACTTTCATTCACTATACATTTTTACATTTGTAGCATCACTGAAATGTTCACACTTTACATCTCCTCTAATTTGAAGAACTTCCAGTCTGCTTGCTCACTTATTTTTACATCTTAAAACAAGTTAGTAGTGCACAAGAGATTAACTAACCAGCACTAGCTGAGGAAGCATTTTCTCTATATTATTTATAAATAATTAAGCTGTAGCAGATTTCAGTTTTGTATTGTTAAAAGTGCTGAAAGTGCCCATATATGTGATAATTGTTCTGAAGAAGCGAATCTAGAAGATATTGTTTTAAAACTAATACATTGTGTGTGGCACTAACAGAACACATACCATCCCCTGTCCATGGCTCTGTTAATATGTTTTCTGGCCCCGATTTCTCCTCCTTGCCTTTGACATCACAAGCAATAAGACTGAAATGTAGTGGTCTACCTGAAATAGAGAAAACAGTTATTGCAAAGATGTTCTGGCAATTAATACAAGACAATTAGTATTTGAATAATTTAATGATGTACTAAAACTCATAGCAACACAGATAAGACAGTAATGGCAGCTACGTCATCAAAGACCATCATGAGTTGTAATAGAATAATCAGCAATGAAACAATTACGATGAAAAGACCTAGGTACACACTCCTAAATGTAGAAACAAAAACGGTTAAATCCTACTTAATGAAATGTTTATCCTTTGCTTCATTTCCCAAGGTAAAGCATGAAAAATCTGTCCAAAACCTATACATTATGGGCAGACACATGAAAGAAAATACATAAATAAATAAATAAATATATATATATATATACATACATAAACACACACACACACACACATATATATATATATATATATACATATATATATATATATATATATATATATATATATATATATATATATATCCCTCTTATGAATATAAAACGGTGCATGAAAACAAATTATGCTTACCTGATAATTTAATTTCCATCTGTATGAGGAGAGTCCACGGCTTCATTCATTACTTGTGAGGCTTAAATACCTCCCCCACTCCCCTCATCCCCCAGTCATTCTGCCGAGGAAACAAGGAACCGTAGGAGAAATATCAGGGTATAAATGGTGCCAGAACAACAAACAAAAATTTTGGTCCGCCCAACGGAGAAAACGGGCAGGCGCCGTGGACTCTCCTCATACAGATGGAAATGAATTTATCAGGTAAGCATAATTTATGTTTTCCATCCTAATATGAGGAGAGTCCACGGCTCTAGAGGACACTGAATTAAAATGGCAGGGTAAAAAAGAGGCAGAACCTATTCTGAGGGCACCACAGCCTGCAAAACCTTTCTCCTAAAAGCTGCTTCAGCCAAAGCGAACACGTCAAATTTGTAAAACTTTGAAAAAGTATGTAAGGAGGACAAGGTAGCCGCCCTACAAATCTGCTCCATAGAGGCCTCATTCTTGAAGGCCCAAGACGAAGTCAAAGCTCTAGTTGAATGAGCCATAATCCTCTGAGGAGGCTTATGTCCCGCTGTTTCAAATGCTAAGCAGATAATGCTCCTCAACCAAAAAGATAGGGAAGTGGCAGAAGCTCTCTGCGCTTCCGAGAATAGACAACAAACATTGCCGAAGACTGTCTAAAATCCTTTGTAGCTTGAAGATAGAATTTCAAAGCTTGAACCACAGCCAAATTATGAAGTAATCGTTCCTTCGACGAAGGATTAGGACACAAGGAAGGAACTACGATCTCCTGATTGATGTTGCGATCAGACACAACCTTAGGGAGGAAACCCAACCCAGTGCGAAGTATAGCCTTATCAGCATGAAAAACTTGGTAAGGAGGCTCATATTGCAAGGACGCCATCTCAGAGACTCTGCATGCCGAAGCAATAGCAAGTAGAAAAAGAACCTTCCAAGACAATAATTGAATAAAAATAAGGAAAGAGGTGCCACATGTGTGAATCAGTATCTCGAGTATCTCATTAGTTGATAAGATGTGACAAACACAGGGTACTCACAAGATGTAAAGGCACCCACTTGTGCCTTTGGAGACAGGCTGGTTTTTAACAGCAGACCAGCTAGCTGGGAACAGGCATGATGCTGGATTTGCAGGCTTGGATGACCTCTGATAGCTTACTGGGTAAAGGTACAGCTTGGATCCCAGAATGAGAGTCAAAAAGGTGAAGGAGAGGCTATATCAAACCTCCCAAGGTAGCGTAGATAGAAGTATGTACAGAGCACAAATAGCTAATTAATAAAACTTCATAAATTTAAAAAAAGTAAAAACAAGTTAAAAACAGCTCATGCTCAATGTGTACATACAATAAGTCTGCAACGCGTTTCACGGATATCTCTGTTTCATCAGGCATAAGTACAGGATATGTGTTTGGCCCTTATATAGGGCTACGCTACCTAAGGCAGAGGGGACTCTCCCCTCCCCCCTACAATTAGTGTGAACACCAATCAGAATACCCTTTGTCTTATTGGTAGTTAGTTGTCACACCTGTGTAAAGAAGGTAGTACTTAATCAAAAAAATAACATCATCGTGTCAGCAATTGGATCAGTGAGGCCATAGGCATAATACACACTCATAATTTGTTCTATATTGACTTATACACGATCATACACACGCCAAACCGATATTACAATGATTGGTATTGTTATTGTTTAAAATATGAAAGTCTTACCTCCATTATGCTTATAAAGCATTTTTCAATCTGATACGAGACTTTAAAACTAAGCATAATACGTATGCGTTAAATGTATAATGACAACACAAATCCAAGGATCTGATTGGGGCAATGGTGTAATGGCCAATACCAATCCCCTTACAAGTTGGAGACACTCCCCTATGACGTCACCCATGTGATTCAGGAAATATACGTAGCTGAACTATGCTACTCAATGTATGGGCCTCTGACGTGTAGGTGCATGGGCCAATCAGTATCCTGATTTTATGTCAAGCCTATTATGACGGATATATACACACAAACCGGTCACCATGGTAATCGCCCAACTGAAATAGTCTAAAACTGTTATATCGTGTTCATAATAAATAGATATGTGATGGGTCCGTGTATCATTATTCTAAAATTAATATTTATCAGAGTCTAAATAGAGTTAACAATGTGAAGGGAGCCAGAATAACACAGTGAAATAAGAAATAAGGGGCAAATAACAATGTGTATGTGTGTTCATCATAAATAGATATGTGAAGGCTCCGTGTATCGTTATTCTAAGATTAATATTTGTCAAAAAAATAAAAAGTTAACGAAGTGGAGGGAGCCGAATAACACAGTGATATGTGGAGTAAGGAGCGAATAACAATGTGTATTAGTAGAACTGATATGGGAATATAATTATAATGTGAAAACATATCATGAAATCTACACACAAAAAAAAGTGCTACCTTGGCAATGGTAACATGGGTTGGCGTGAAGATCTACAATAAAAAAATGGCCAATTGGACAAATTGAAACCGGGTGACAACCTAACCGTAAGTGTATCAAGAAGAACCCCCCCCACAGACACACACTAAGATAAAAAAAACAACATGAACCTGGTAGTAACATAGGAAACCCCTAGTTTAAGTAAATCCTGCTGAATCTATAACCTCGTTGAGACCAAACGGGAACAGTGTATTACATTTATAAATCCAGAAGGTTTCTCTCTGTCTATGTCTGGTAAATCTATTAAAAAGATGACTGGGAGGGATACTCTCAAGTAAGGTTATCGTTATGTTACAAATTCCTGGTATATGTTCTTGACAAATATGTCTAGGTACACACGTTAGAATGTAGACTACATATGGAGTATCACAGGATAATCTGTTCATAATGGGATACTGTAATCCGGAGGTGTTCGATGTGATATTGGTCTTACCATGTGTGATATATCTGCACATGTAGCAACGTTTTTACCACATCTAAAGTTCCCTTTTCTTAAAGAACCAGCTTGGTTGTGTTCGACATCTCTCATATTTATATTTCCAACTTTATTTTTATTCCTACTTGACATCACCACTTTGCTGGGTGCTAATCTCTGTTTGAGGGTAGGTGCTCGTTTATAGACTAATTTTGGTTCTACCAGTAGTATCTTTCTTAGAATGGGGTCTCTCTTTAGTATAGACCAGTGTTTTTTAAGGACTATCCTAACTGCTTTATACTGCCCATTCTGTATACTCTCACTATTGTTGTTATTTTTATTTTGAGAGTTACTCAAAAGAAGATTTCTATCCAACATTCTAGCCCTATCACAACTGTTCTTGATTAGGTCTTAAGGGTAGACTTTTTCTAAAAATCGAGACGTAAGGGTAATCGACTGTTCGTAAAAAATTTCAATGGTGGTACAGTTACGTCTTATCCAACAGAATTGGCTAAAAGGAATGTTAACTTTCCAATTCATAAGATGGCTACTACTAAAATGTAGGAAATTGTTGAAATCCACTTTTTTTTTAAAATGTTGAAGTGCATATCTAGAGGGGAACATATGCACTTCAACATTTTTTAATGTTGAAGTGCATATGTTCTAAGAAAGATACTAAATACTAAAGATATCATTCTAAGAAAGATACTACCGGTAGAACCAAAATTAGTCTATAGGCAAGCACATACCCTCAAACAGAGAATTGCACCCAGCAAAGTGGTGATGTCAAGTAGGAATAAAAATAAAGTTGGAAATATAAATAGGAGAGATGTCGAACACAACCAAGCTGGTTCTTTAAGAAAAGGGAACTTTAGATGTTGTAAAAATGTTGCTACATGTGCAGATATATCACACATGGTAAAACCAATATCACATCGAACACCACCGGATTACAGTTATCCCATTATAACAGATTATCCTGTGATACTCCATATGTAGTCTACATTCTAACGTGTGAATGTGGCCTTCAATATATTGGAAGAACCTGTAGGAAGGCTAGAGTACAATGGAGTGAGCACCTTAGAAACATTAAGGCTAAATCTCTTAAACATAATGTACCTAGATATTTGTCAAGAACATATACCAGGAATTTGTAACATAACGATAACCTTACTTGAGAGTATCCCTCCCAGTCGTCTTTTTAATAGACTTAGACAGAGAGAAACCTTCTGGATTTATAAATTGAATACACTGTTCCCGTTTGGTCTCAACAAGGTTATAGATTCAGCAGGATTTACTTAAACTAGGGGTTTCCTATGTTACTTTCAGGTTCACTTTGGTTCATGTTGGTTTTTTCATCTTTGGGGGGGGGGTGTTCTTCTTGATACACTGCGTTAGAGAATCTTTCTAGGTTCTCACCCGGTTTCAATTTGTCCAATTGGCCATTTTTTGATTGTAGATCTTCACGCCAACCCATGTTACCATTGCCCAGGTAGCACTTTTTTTTTTGTAGATTTCATGATATGTTTTCACATTATAATTATATTCCCATATCAGTTCTACTACTATACATTGTTATTCGCTCCTTACTCCACATATCACCGTGTTATTCGGACCCCTCCACTTCGTTAACTTTTTTTTGACAAATATTAATCTTAGAATAACGATACACGGAGCCTTCACATATCTATTTATGATGAACACATAACACATACATACACATTGTTATTTGCCCCTTATTTCTTATTTCACTATGTTATTCTGGCTCCCTTCACATTGTTAACTCTCTATTTAGACTTTGATAAATATTCATTTTATAATAATGATACACGGAGCCATCTATTTATTATGAACACGATATAACAGTTTTAGGCTATTTCAGTTGGGCGATCACCATGGTGACCGGTTTGTGTGTATATATCCGTCATAATAGGCTCGACATAAAATCAGGATACTGATTGGCCCATGCACCTATACGTCAGAGGCCCATACATCGAGTAGCATAGTTAAGCTACGTAAATTTCCTGAATCACATGGGCAACGTCATAGGGGAGTGTCTCCAACTTGTAAGGGGATTGGTATTGGCCATTACACCATTGCCCCAATCGGATCCTTGGATTTGCGTCGTCATTATACATTTTATGCATACGTATTATGCTTAGTTTTAAAGTCTCGTATCAGATTGAAAAATGCTTTATAAGCATAATGGAGGTAAGAATCAAGGTGCAACCAGTAACACTTTCATATTTTAAACAATATTAATACCAATCATTGTAATATTGGGTTGGCGTGTGTATGATCGTGTATAAGTCAATAAAGAACAAATTGTGAGTGTGTTTTATGCCTATGTATATCCCCAGATATACAATGCGAGGCATGCCTGAGGAAACAGCGTAACTGCTGAGAAGCGTGTTGCATATCTGGGGGTACAGACTGTGTATACCCACCAGCTTTAACACTGCATTGTTTGAATTTTATATGGTTTTAATAAATCAGTTTTTAAACTACAACAGTGTTTACAAGCCCTAATTGCCAGGTGCACATATGTGTTGGGCATACTGATTGGTTAATCACTGTGAGTGTGTTTGAGCTGTCCCTGGACTACATGCAGCTGTCGGGAGGAGGTGAGCTGACACACCTTTATACTGCCAGCCTGCGTCTACTAGCACATAAGGGTGCTCTATGGAAATGTGAGTACCCTGTGTTTGACATTTTCTATCAGATTTGTCTATTTGGTGACTGATCACATGAGGAGCCTCTCTTATATTTGCTAGATGCTGTTGTTTTATTCCACTACATTCGTGTGAAGAGGGGTGCAGCCACTGTGATCCTGAAATTACTACAGGAAATTTAACCCCTGATGAAATGACAATACAATGGGAGTCGAGGAGCATTAACCTCTGATGAACTGACAATATATGGGAGTTCAGTATATCCTGTGACTAGGGTTATTGTTGTGTATCATTATCTGTATATACTTTGTTTGTTTCAACTTGTATGTTTTAAGTATTCTATCATTAATCGCCCCCTATAGAGCCATTTTTATAGTTCTTGTTGAATTAACGTTGGTAGATGACCCTTGGGAAGGATAGCAATATTTAACCTTTCGCTTGCATTTAGCAGGGCAAGGTAAAGCACTAAAGGCCGCAGACACTGCCATTTGCAACTGTTCAGAAAAGTCTTGAGGTAAGTCGTGCAATGGGGAGCTGCATGTGTAATTGGAGATGACTGTATGGAACGCAACTCGCGGGACGGAGACCCCCTCAGAGGTGGACGGCTCAGTTGTACTAAACATCTTAGTCTTTTTAGATATAATAACCTTATCAAGGCATGTGGAACATAGTTGAGCAGGTGGGTATACCGTAGCCTCCTCACAATAAAAACATGTATTAGCTCTTGGTAAAGAGGGAGTACCTTCTAACGTATCAGAGTCGTCCATAGCCTGGGCCTTTAAATTTGAAAAAATAAATGGCACCTTTATACCCCCAATGGCCAGGGCATTCACCACCTCCTCTGACTCAGGCCTCACAGAGAAATTGTTCTTCTCCTGTAAACCGCACGGTCAGGAAAGAGGAAGTTAATGAGGCCACACCCGGTCACATGGAGTGCCATGCAGGACCGCCCCGGCTGCAGGAAGAAAAGCGCGTCAAACTGACAGGCTGCACAGTTATCCAAAGAGAAAGTAAAACCTGAATGTTCCCACATCTGCCCGAGCATCATCTCACACATGTCGCAGCATAAAACATAATGAAACAAATCATGTATAAATCCCCCCTGTTCAATAATCCCCTTCCAGAGATATTAACCGTTGATTCAATACAGATAAAGGAGTTACACTGTGACCCTGTCTTGTTACGTTAACATATGATATAAAATGAAACGATCTTACCGGAATCATCGCCGTGTGACACACAGCATCTCAAGTTTGACAGATTGTAGCATCGCACCTGACATGGACTTGAGTGATAGAAGCAGGCAGTGAAACTTGTCAACACTTATTGCTTAGGAGTTGTTAATACGAGTCTGGATGGTTTCGCAGAAAGACTCTTCCTGCATCTCCAGACCCTAACATTCGTCAATGCTCTCACTGAGAGGCTGACAAGACTACTTAAAACTCAAGTCCCATAGTGAAGAGTACTACCCTCAATAAGAGACTACTCCGAATCTTCCGACACTTCTCTGCCATCCTCCTGTGATGAAAAGAAAAGAATGACTGGGGGATGTATTTAACCTCTTAAGGACATATGACAGATTTTTTCCGTCACAAAACAATTGAGCAAACTGAAAGCTGTGTCCTTAAAGGGTTAAGCCTTTCGCTGGGGTGTCTTTGCCTCCTCCTGGTGGCCAGGTTCTGTATTCCCACAAGTAAGGAATGAAGCTGTGGACTCTCCTCATGTTAAGATGGAATTCTAGGAGAAAATTATTAATGAGAATGTAAAACCCTCCCTCCTAAAACAGCCTAAGCAGAGTAAAAAAATAAATAAGGTGACATCAGAAATATTACATAGTCATATCAAACAGGGTAGTATTTCCTACAACCATCTACACAAGGGTAACTGACCAAAGTCAGCAAGAAATAGAGAATTTAGGTCTTTATTAACCCTTTTTAGGATACCAGTGATACAATAAAAACACTGCAGGACAAGGCTGTGTGGGCTAACACTGGTCACACCAAGAAGAGGAAATTATCAGCTGTGGAGCTAAGTTATGTTTAAATGTGGCATTCAAAGGGAGGATATGACCTAACTATGCAGTTGAAAGGTAGAATCCTATAGATCTCATTCCTTTTAGGGTGCAGACTGCGAGATCAAAGTTACCTATTTAAGTCGGGTTGATTAAAGGGGCAGTCTAGTCAAAAATAAACTTTCCTGATTCAGATAGGGCATGCAATTTTAAACAACTTTCCAATTTACTTTTATCATCACATTTGCTTTGTTGTCTTGGTATTCTTAGTTGAAAGCTAAACCTAGGTAGGCTCATATGCTAATTTCTTAGCCCTTGAAGTCCGGCTCTTATCTGAATGCATTTTGACAGTTTTTCACAACAAGAGGGTGTTAGTTCATGTGTGCCATATCGATAAACATTGTGCTCACTGCTGTGGAGTTACCTAGGAGGCAGCACTGATTGGCTAAAATGCAAGTCAGTCAAAATAACTGAAATAAAGGGGCAGTCTGCAGAGGCTTAGATACAAGGTAATCATAGAGGTAAATAGTATATTGATATAACAACCGTGTTGGTTATGCAAAACTGGGGAATGTGTAATAAAATGATTATCTATCTTTTTAAACAATAACAATTCTGGTGTAGACAGGCCCTTAAAGAGGAGTATTTGAAGATACCTGAACATCATAGTGGGTGCAGCATTTAACTGTCAGGAATTAACATAGCTGTACATAAAGCACAGAAAAGTTGCTTAGCTTTCATTGTACATTTCTATGGATATTCATGGTCTTGCTTTATTTAGATTACCAAATCTCCCTCCATAGCATGCTGTTTAAAAAGATTGGAAAGATGAATAGGATAACTGACCAAGATTACAAGCTCCGGCAGTACTAAGTGATCTTTAAAGAGCAATAAAACGCAAGCAGAAAATTCTGTAATATGGTAGAGCATTTTATTTTTACATTGTTACCTTGCATATAACTAGGTGTTAAACATACAATTAACATGTCTAGTGAGTCAATGTTGAGAGGTATACGTGTGTAGCCAATCACCATCTAACTCACAGTAGTGCACTGCTGCTTCTGAGCCTTGCGAGGTATGTCTTTCAACAAAGGATACTAAGTGAACAAAGTGCATTTGATAACACTGGGATTTTACCATAGTGGTGGAAATAAAGAGGACACTGGAATTACCATGGGGAAAAAGTTGAAGACTAGGGTAGAGAGAACCTCCAAGCACATTGTTTGTGATTTGCTGGTCTTTTGCCTAAAATCTTAAAGCAAAACAATTTTATTTATATGAATAGGAACCACCAGGCACTAGAATTTCTTCGCACCTCCAGAGCTGTACTTTAACTGTTTAGCAGCGCTGTAAGGGTTAAACACACAGATTTGAGCCGCCAATGCTAAGATTTCACGCTCTACCAAATTAGTAACTTGCACAGTAACAGCCCATAAAATGCATAGTTTGGGATTATTATGTGGTAGCAGGAAACAAAGCTAGTCTAAGTAGCTTTCTATCAATGTTTTCTCAGCCTTGTGTGTGCTGTGAACATAACACTTTAGTAAGGAGAATGCACTTTCCATAACATTTGTTTTATTGCTGCAGTTGTTCAAACAAAGAAATCAACTTCCGATTTCTGCAGATGGAGATTTAAGACTCCTGCTAACTGACATTGAAAAACTGGCATCACTTCATCAAGCCCTTCCATCACTAAAACAATTTTTGAATAGAAAAGTAATTACCAAATGTGGGATATAAGAAACTTGCATAGCGACTATTGACTTTAAAAAGCGGATATCACAAGGGGCACAGATAGTGAGTTTATGGAGCAGTAGCCAGAAATGTTTGGGACCCACTGCTCTGTCTGAATCTTGAATAGTATATTTTTACTTTTATGTCCCTTTAATTGTATGAAAAGTAAAGGAGAAAGCTGCCATGTTAAAGGGACACTGAACCCATTTTTTTTCTTTCATGATTCAGATAGAGAATGCAATTTTAAGCAACTTTCTAATTTACTCCTATTATACATTTTTCTTCGTTATCTTTCTATCTTTATTTTAAAAAGAAGGTATCTAAGCTTTTTTCTTGGTTCAGACCTCTGGACAGCACTTTTTTATTGGTGGATGAATTTATCCACCAATCAGCAAGGACAACCCAGGTTGTTCACCAAAAATGGTCCGGCATCTAAACTTACATTCTTGCATTTCAAATAAAGATAACAAGAGAATAAAGAAAATGTAATAATAGGAATAAATGAAAAAGTTGCTTAAAATGTTATGCTCTATCTGAATCACGAAAGAAAAAATTTGGGTTCAGTGTCCCTTTAAGTGTCCAACAGCCACATTCTAGAAGCTTCAAAGGCTGTTGTGAAAGAATATAACCTATGGAACCCTAGATCTGTGCACAGGATCAAAACGTGCCAAAAGCTAGGAATGAATCTGATGGAGCTGCATTATGGAACCACTCTAATCATTATCCAAAGTCCCAAATGTCATGGAAGGGCATGTGTTAAACAGATGTAGAGAAGATCTGGAGCAAGGTGCCCTGAAGTGAGGTTAAAATTTATACAATGTGTCAGCCCTGAAAACTGCAGAAACGCTATGTGAGCAACCTCTGTGCCAAAAAAACACTGCAGAATGTGTGATAAGAGACTTGCAGTTTACATGATCGGAACATATAGGGGTTAAAGCTATACATTTATGCTTAAAGGTATCCATCGAGTAGTAAGAGAACTGTAAAAGGAGCAGGGTTCAAAAGGAAAGCAGCCTTCTCCATGCTGAAAAAAGAAAAGAAAACAAAAAGGGAAAGTAAAGTAAGTAAAAGAAAGATGGGGGGGTTCCTAAAAGTTTCTGACTTTCTGCAAATATATCATAACACAAGGACTTTAAACATTTAATGCACTTTTGGGTTACTTCTTTAACTTCAAATCTTTGTCAAGCATTGTTATTTCAACAAATACCCAATACCCTCCTGTGGAATAAAAATGGGAACTTCTAACTTTGTCTGTTAGTAACGTAATGAAATGTTAAAAGGAAGAAGAAGAAAGTAATGAGAACAGAGACAAAAAAGGTTGTTACAAACTAATCAGAACAGCCAAAGGAAAACTGTTCAAATGTACAGAAGATGGGGTACAGAGTTAACAAGAGTGCTGAATCCTAAAACAAACACATAAATTATGCTTACCTGATAATTTTCTTTTCTTCAGATGGAAAGAGTCCACAGCTGCATTCATTACTTTTGGGAATTAAGAACCTGGCCACCAGGAGGAGGCAAAGACAACCCAGCCTAAGGCTTAAATACTCCTCCCACTTCCCTCATCCCCCAGTCATTCTGCAAACAGTAGAAGAAATATCAGGGTGAAAAGGTGCCAGAAGAAAAAAAATCACAGCCGCCCCTATAAAAACACGGACGGAGAGCTGTGGACTCTTTCCATCTGAAGAAAAGAAAATTATCAGGTAAGCATAATTTATATTTTTCTTCATAAATGGAAATAGTCCAGAGCTGCATTCATTACTTTTGGGAAAACGATACCCAAGCTACAGAGGACACTGAATGCTAAAACGGGAGGGTACAAAAGGCGGCCCATTCTGAAGGCACCAAACCTGAAACCACAACTACAGAAAATAATTCCGCTTCGTCCGAAGCCAGAAACATTTGAAAAAGAAAAAACAGCCCCAAGGACACTGACCCACAGATAGCCCACAAGTCGAACAAGAGCCAGCAACTGAGCCAACACTCCTCCAGAAGATACCATCGCCCTAAGGATGAACCTAAACCTCACACCCCTTCATAGAAAGGGAGACAACGGAAAACTCCCAAAAGGAGAGGATATGGAGGAATAACAAGGATTCCCAGAAAACCTTAAACAGGGCGCAATAAAATCCAAATAAAAGTGGAACCCAAAAAAGCGAACCATGCTTCCCGAAACAAGGGAAGGCAACGCCCAGACCCCGACAGCACTGAACCACAAGGTTGGATCGGGAAACAGAACAGAGAAGCAAACTTCTCTGAAAAATCAGAGCAATTGTCTCGAATAAACGACTGAAACCAATTCCCAAGTCACCATGAACTCAGAATATCAAAATATTCTCACCAACATGTGCGATAACCCCAGAGAAGCAGCCTCTGAGCACCAAACGCAGCAGTCATACCAAGATGACTGGGAAAAAAAAGGGAAACACTTGTAGGCAAGGTAAAAGTAGCCGAGGATAGAGCAACATCCACCAACTAGTGGGTATATTTAGGATATCCAAGGTCGCAAGGTAAACACATGTAGCCGGGCAACAAGAAGCCCAGAACCTAAAACAAAGGCTCTCCAGACCTCCACAAACCGAGAAGACACCGCTCATCTCAGATCCTAGTCCACACCGGACCAGCCCAAGCAACAGGATTAAAATACAAGGGAACAGAAGGGTCCCAACCACCAGCCCCCATAGAAAGAAAGGGCGTAAAAGGATGACCCCAGACATCCCAACAGAGCTCGGAAACCTTCCAAAAGCACCTACAAACAGATACTTCCAAGGAAGATCCCCATAGAGATAGGTAGAAAAGACAGAAGTCTTATGAATCTAGCCCGGCACTCTATGGCAGACTCCACATAGCATCCACAACGGGCACTCTAAAGGAGAACCCATGAAGATAAGCGGAACTATGTGGTCCAGAATGAAAACTGCAAAATCACAGACAGAAAGGAACATCTCAGAAAGAGAATCACCCTCTTAACAGGACAACCTGTCCACCCTCCTACACACAGGACAGGGCAACATTTTCCAGAGAGAGGAAACCTTACCTCTAAGGAAAGCAAGACAACCCACCTCAAGGGAAGGGCATAGACCAAGACGGCACACACGCTCACAAGGCCAAGCCGGTGTTTTGGTAAGAGGCCGAACTTTTGAAAAGAGCGAACCATGTCACTTCCTGTGACGTTACATCAGCTGTTTTACACATTTTGTCCCTAATGCGCATGCGTGGCAGCGTCATCACATACCTGGCCGCATGTCACTGGTAAACTATTTAAACCTGTGAAATTCAGAAACCCTTTCTATAGCGCATGCGTGGGATTTTGTATCACAAATGGGGGGTTTATGGAAAGCTGTTTTTATTGGTCTCCGCAGCAATATTCGGAACTCCGCCCCCCCATCCCACTGCAACTACTCCCATTAAGCCAAGTCTCCGTGCGTGCATGACAAACAGCCACTCGGCTATCGCCACTGCTGCTTCTGCTGATTCAATGCAGCTTTTCACAGGCTCCCTTCAATGTCATTGTTTAAACATTTGTTGCAGCAGTAAGCATTGGATCAGCAGAAACAGCAGTGGGGGGGCGGAGTTCCAAATATAGCCGAGGAGACTAATAAACAGCTTTCCATAAACCCCCCATTTGTGATACAAAATCCCACGCATGCGTTATAGAAAGGGTTTCTGAATTTCACAGGTCTAAGTAGTTTACCAATTCGGCCAGGTATGTGATGACACTGGCACGCATGCGCATTAGGGCTAAAATGTGTAAAACAGCTGATGTAACGTCACAGGAAGTGACATGGTTCTCTCTTTTCAAAAGTTCGGCCTCTTTCCAGAACACCGGAAGTAGAGCCGAACAAAAATCATCCAGGTGCCCCTGATGAACCTGTAAATAGGAACTCTCCAAAAGGAAAGCACATACCCTCAAGAACAAGACAGGCCGCAAGGAGCCTAAGCACACAAAGGTCCTGGCCCAGCTGCTAGCAGCACAACTAGCAAGACCATAAGAAATAGTCCACGTTCCCTGGAGAATAATGGCTTCCGGACCAGAGCCCAAAAATTGTGTAGACAAACAATACTCCAGGGAACACCATAGCTCGTCTGAAGAAAAAACAGACTACACCGGGAAGTAAGACCAACCCGTAGAACGGGTCGAAGACTCACACAAAAAAATTCCAACCCAGGGGGAAGAGAACACCCCGTACAGAAGTCCAACTCCAAAGAGCAATAGGGCACACCAGAACCGAGAAGATTCTAAGCCCAACAAGCTAAAATACCCACACTTCCATAACCGAGGGGAAAACCTCAGGGACAAAGCCACCAGAAGAGCGAGTAAATAAGGCTAGGCCTCAAATCTCCTCAGAGTACCAACCCAAAGGACAACATCCAGGGAAGGCAAATGCATAGCACTTCTATCCCGAAAACAACCCCTAGACATAGCTAGGATAAGAAAAATAGCCATTATCCCAATAAGGAACACAAACCCCCTGAAAAAGGAGTCCGCAACCGCTAAGGAGAAAATATACCCAGACCAGAGATCTCGACCCCAAGGAAGAGTCCTCAAAAAAGGAACAAGTCCAATAGCCCTGGGAAGGCAAGACCGCCCAAAACAGCAGCAAAAAGGTCCAAAACCTCCAATCCTCAATCCCGAAGAATCGGAACCTACAGAGTGGACGGACTGAAACTCCACCGAGTCCCAAACGACCAGCTCAAAGCCAATGAGGACTGAACCAGTCCCCCATGCCCCACGATCCCGCAGGTCCTTACAGAATACTTAGTTGAAACTTGTAAAAACAAGATAATAAAACAAACACAAACAGTAATGCAAGCACTCAGCGCCAAAACCGGACCCGCCAGGCAGACAGGCGCCACATGACCGAATTTAGGCCTCAAGTCATAAAGGAGCTGAACCTCAGCCCTTACTTGCAAGGCTGAGATACACACCCCCAGTGAAGGGAGCATAAACGACAAATAGAGGACTAAAGCGTCCAGAGAACAACTTCCATAGAAGTAACCAGTGCGATCATGAAATCGCGAGTACCGATTCCAGAAGAGAAAATTCCCGAAGGAATATAAAACAAAACATGAGCTTGTAAAATCAAATAAAAACATCCTAACCGGATTAAAAGAAAAGGCAACCCGTAGGTTCACGCCCAATGACAACAGGCACACCCGCAGGACCAGCCCAACGGAACCCTGCCAGACCAAGCTCAGGATAGGAAAAGATACTCAAATCAGATTATAAAAAGATTACTTCATCCCCTTATAATTATTTCTAAGAGCTATTCGGAGAGGAAGACCCAGAACCCCTATATCCATTAAGGATGGGATCCTCCAACAACGCCAGAATGTGCCGTAGCAGAACACAAAGGCGCACCATAAGAATTTGGATACGGAAATGCGCCGCAACCTCTGGAGGGAAAAAAACACCTTCCAGGGAAGGATAAGTCTCTTGGGAAAAACATAAGTAATACAATACATTCATGAGAAAGTAAAATGAAACGATCTTACCGGAATCTATGCCGTGGAACAGAAACACGGCCCTTCGTGTATGACAGATAGTAGTGTCGCCTCTGCCATAGACTTGAGAGAAGAAAGCAGGCAGCAAAACTCGTCAACGCTGATTGCTTGTGGAGCTGTTAATATGAGTCGGGATGGTTTCGCAGAAAGCCTCTCCCTGCATCTCCGGACTCTAACTTTCATCCATGCTCTCACTGAGAGGCTGATAGGACTACATAAAACTCCAGTCCCATGCCGAAGAGTACTACCCTCCATAAGAGACTATCGAAAACTTCTGACACTTCTCTGCCAACCTCCTGGGACAAATGACTAGGGGATGAGGGGAGTGGGAGGAGTATTTAAGACTTTGGCTGGGGTGTTTATCCTCCTCCTGGTGGCCAGGTTCTTATTTCCCAAAAGTAATGAATGCAGCTGTGGACTCTTTCCATTTATGAAGAAAAACATCTGTCCGGGACAGTGCTTCCAGGAGGGATGAACTCACCTAAATCTGTCTCATGGATTGAGGGCTATGTTATTGACAATTTCACTCTGGGTTTAATATTCATGTTACTAAAAATAAATTTACCTCATAATGCAAAACTCAATTATAGCTAGGTTTGAATGTCACAATTTTCAATTCATGTACATTTATTTTACCCTAATAATGGAACATAATCATCAATCTGGACAGCTAATATGTGTCAAAGTCAAACAGCATGATACAATTATGAAGTTATAATGCAAAGTAGAACAAAGTTAATTTAAAAAAAATTCTACCCTAACTTTTAAACTCCCTCCCACATCATATTACACATTAGAAATTATTATACCAAATATTTTTATAAGACAAAATCTCCAATTATTTTGAGAAGGTGAAGTATTAGTCTTAAATTAAATAATTTATTAACAAGTTTAAGGCCACATACATTGTTTTATTAAAAGAATGACCAGAGTTATCTATAGGTCACATATAAAGTAACACTGTCTAACTGTGCAAAACTGTCAAAAGGCACTGAGGTAAGAGGCAGCCTTTAAGGGCTTAAAAATTAGCATATGAGCCAACCTAGGTTTAGCTTTCAACAAAGGATACCAAAGGAAAACAAAGCAAATTTGATGACAAAAGTAAATTGCAAAGTTGTTTAAAATTGCATGCCCTATCTGAATCATAAAGGTTTACATTTTGACTAGACTGTCCCTTTAATCCAAATATGTGTAGCAATTACCAACAGGGTTTCATAATTACCATATTTGTAGAGGAGGTTACTTCTTACAGATTCCATGGAAGAGAGTACAGCTGAGGCTTTGTAATGCACATCACCACGATCCATAACGGTGCAAAGTGAGGTAATTATTTTAGCAATACTTCCACTGGCCAAGGCAAAAGCCAGGAGGTTCAGGTCAACATCTGGAGTAGAACTGCAACTTAATGACAAAATTGAACCGTCACTATTGAAATCATGAGAAAATAACCCTTAGTGCGAAATGTCTTCAGTAAGTATCTAATGTAAAAACCAAAACTATGAAAGTTTTCCTCTAAAAGTGGATTTTTCATTTTCCTTTGTAAAAAAAAAAAATCTCCCAGGTAAGCATATTTTTTTAGGCTTTTTGAATTTTAGTTTTGCCAATATTTACTAAGGCACAAATTGCTTTAAAATGGTATTGATTATGTTTCATACAAGTGAAAGAAAATATAAAAATTACACACTGAACATATAAAGATACTCAATTGCAAAAAACATAAATCATGTAAAAAAAACTTACCTGATAAATTAATTTCTTTCATATTGGCAAGAGTCCATGAGCTAGTGACGTATGGGATATCCAATCCTACCAGGAGGGGCAAAGTTTCCCAAACCTCAAAATGCCTATAAATACACCCCCTCACCACACCCACAATTCAGTTTAATGAATAGCCAAGTAGTGGGGTGATAAAGAAAGGAGTAAAACAGCATACAAAAAGAGGAATTGGAAATATAAATTGTGCTTTATACAAAAAATAATAACCATGAAAGAAGGCGGCAACCAGGGCTTCATTGTTCCAACCTACCTCTGCGGCAAGCGTACGGAACTCAATAGCATACTGAGCAACAGATCTTGTACCTTGCTGAATGGACATGAGTCGTTTAGCAGCAGAGGAGGAGCGAGCCGGAACATCAAATACCCTTGGAAAGGAGGCCACAAATTCAGGGTAATTTGAAATCACAGGTTTATTAGTCTCCCACAAGGGATTAGCCCAGGCAAGAGCTGTGTCAGAGAGTAACGAGATGAGAAATCCCACCTTAGCTCTGTCAGAGGGAAACGCCTGAGGTAACATCTCAAATTAAATGCCCACCTGGTTCAAAAACCCTCTGCACTGAATAAGATAGCCTCCATATCGCTGAGGTAGAGGTGCAGAACCGGACATGCTCCTGGTAGGCATAGGTGCAGCAGCGGAAACAGGAGCAGCCATAACTTGCGGGACACTTTGGTCCAAATGTGCAGTGTGAGTCAGCAGGGTTTGCAGCTCTAGTGCAAATTGATCCAAGCGGTGATCCTGTTCATCCATCCTGGAAATGATGGCAGGTAAAGGTGGATTATTAGCACTAACAGGATTCATGGCCCTTGCGTAATGTCAGGGTGGCAGGAATCAGACTGAGACGAGAAGTGCAAAAATAATCACACCTTTATTAATAGCAAAAAATAATAAAAAGTCCACAAGTCAAATAACAAGCCAGGAGTCAAAACCAGAGCTGGCAGTCAGACGAGCCGAGTCAGGAGCCAAAGCGAATAGTCAGACGAGCCGGAATCAGGAACAAGGAAAACAGCAGAGTCAGAAACAAGCCAGGGATCACGAATCAGGAAGGACGTCTGGCAGCCAGGTAAAACACAGGAGCTCTCACAAACAGGTCTGAGACAACGCAAGGGCAAAGCATACTGAACAGAGGCCCTTTAAATAATAAGTGATGACATCACAATTCTGAGATCGCATCCTGTCTCACATGGATGATGCACAACAGTCTGGCCATAAAAGGAAGTGCAGGCAATGAGCAGCATCCCCCACAATGCACCAAGACAGGAAGAGAGGTGAGTAAAATGGCTGCCAGCAGCACATGGCAAACACAACAGGGGAAAAACCCTGACACTGAGGTGATGTTCTCCGACTGGAATCTGATAAACCGGACTAAAGATAACTGAGACCAAGCTACCAAGGCATTGAAGATTGCTCTCAAATCCAAGATGTTTATGGGGAGAGAAGACTCCTCCCGAGTCTACAGGCCCTGAGCTTTTAGAGAGCCCCAAACTGCTCCCCAGCCTAACAGGCTGGTGTCCGTAGTCACAATCACCCAGGAAGATCTCAGGAAGCAAGTGCCCCGAGCCAGGTTTTCCTGTGAAATCCACCACGAGAGAGTCCATTGTTAGGGGATCCAGATCTATCTTCTGCGATAAATCTGAATGGACTCCGTTCCACTGACTGAGCATGCATAGTTGCAGAGGTCTCAGATGGAACCGAGCAAAAGGAATGATGTCCATGGAAGCAGTCATAAGACCAATCACCTACATGCATCGAGCCAATGATGGAACGAATAGCAGACTGGAGAGAAAGGCTCAAAGTTTGGATTTCCTGACATCCGACAGGAAATTTTTCATGGACAGGGAATCTATGATTGTCTCTAAGAAACACACCCTTGTAGCTGGAACAAGGGAACTCTTTTCCTGATTAACTTGTCATCTGTGGTAACGTAGAAAAGACAACAACATCTCTGTACAAGTTGAAAAGATGACGCATGAATCAAGATGCCGTCTAGGTAAGGGCCACCGCAATTCCCTGGGATCTGACCACTGCCAAAAGAGCCCCCAGAACCTTTGTGAATTTTCTGGGAGCAATGGCAAGACCAAACGGAACTGCAACAAACTGGAAATGCTTGTCCAGAAAGGCAAACCTTAGAAACTGGTGATCTCTGTGAATGGGAATATGAAGATATGCACCCTTCAGGTCTATGGTCGTCATGAACTGACCTTCCTGAACTAAGGGAAGAATGGAATGAATAGTTTCCATCTTGAAGGACTGAGCCTTGAGGAATTTGTTGAGGCACTTTAGGTCTAGGAAGGGACGGAAAGTTCCCTCCTTTTTGGGAACCACAAATAGATTCGAGTAGAATCCTTGTCCCTGTTCCTCTACAGGGACTGGAACAATAACTCCCTCTTTATTTGATTTGAGGATAGTCTTGACAGGAGAAATCCGCCCCATGGAGGGAAAGACTTATTCTGTAACCCTGGGATATTAAGTCCACCACCCACGAGTCAGGAAAATCGTGAATCCAAGATTGTTGAAAAAGAGAAAGTCTGCCCCCCGCCCCCAAATTTATCCAAAATTGGATCGTGGCGGATCCTTCATGCTGATTTAGAGTCAGCGGAAGGCTTCTTGTTTTGCTTCCCCTTATTCCAAGGCTGACTTGACTTCCAACAGGTCCTGGGATTGCTCTGGTTTGGAAGAAGAGGAGGAAGACTTAGACCCTTAAGTCTGTTCTTCTTGTCCTGAGGTAGGAAAGATCCCTTTCCACCCATAATTTCGGAAATGATTTCTGCTAGACCAGGACCAAAAAGAGTTTTACCTTTACAAGGTAAAGCCAAAAGCTTGGCCTTTGAAGATACATCAGCCGACCAAGATTTTAACCACAGAGCTCTGCGAGCTTGCACAGTAAAGTTAGACATCTTAGCTCCCAGTCTAATTACATGCATGTTGGCATCGCAGATAAATGTATTGGCTAGTTTAAGAGCTATGATGCTATTTTGGATCTCCTCTACCATAGTCTCTTCTGATATCAGATCAGACAGGGCATTGCAGCAATAAGATGCCGCTTCCGTAACTGTAGCAATACTTGCCGCAGGTTGCCACTGTAAACCTTGATGGATGTACATCTTCTTTAAGTAAGCCTCTAACTTCTTATCCATGGGATCCTTAAAGGAACAACTATCCTCTATAGGAAAGGTGGTTCTTTTAGCTAGAGTAGAGATAGCTCCTTCTACTTTAGGCACCATGCACCATGAGTCACGAATGGAGTCAGCAACAGGAAACATCTTTTTAGAAACAGGGGAAGGGGAAAAGGGAACACCTGGCTTATCCCATTCCTGCGCTATAATTTCAGACATCTTGTCTGGAACAGGAAAGACATCCACGGATGAAGGAGAATCATAAACTTTATTAAGTTTAGTAGACCTTTTAGGGTTGACAGCAACCGAAGGTTCAGAGTCATCCAAAGTAGCTAGAACCTCCTTCAGAAGAAACCGGAGATGTTCAAGCTTAAATCTGAAATTAACTTCTTCAGATTCAAAAGATTTTTCCCCCCATAGTGTCCGAGTATGAAATCTCACCTTCAGAAGCTACTGAAGTATCCTCCTCATCAGACATTTGGGAAAGGTTGACCAGTGCAGATTTAAAGGGGTCAGAAACCTTATTAACAGACAAATGTTTAGATTTTCCCTTACACTTACATAAAGTAGGGAAAGCAGACAAAGCGGCAGATACTGCAGAAGTTATCTGTGCTGCAAAATCCCCTGATAAATAAACACCCTCAGGAGGTTGAGTAGAGACTGAAGGCACAGTATGAGAAACAATTAAGGCTTGGAACGTTTGAGGAGAAAGCTGAGGCATATCACGTACAGCATTATCCAGAGAGACACTTGGCTCAGAAGGGAGTCACTTGCCTATAAATTTTAAAGTCTTAGCTAAGCATAAGGAACAATATTGCATAGCAGGACAATTTGGGACGCTAAACATAATAAACATTTATCCATAGAAATGGACTGATCCTGTTCTGAGTCCATAGCTACAGAAGTCAGGTCCTACTTTAGAATAAGAATACAAATTATAATAAAAAACATAATTTATGCTTACCTGATAAATTTATTTCTCTTGTGGTGTATCCAGTCCACGGATCATCCATTACTTGTGGGATATTCTCCTTCCCAACAGGAAGTTGCAAGAGGATCACCCACAGCAGAGCTGCTATATAGCTCCTCCCCCAGCTGTCATATCCAATCATTCGACCGAAAACAAACAGAGAAAGGAGAAACCATAGGGTGCAGTGGTGACTGTAGTTTAATTAAAATTTAGACCTGCCTTAAAAGGACAGGGCGGGCCGTGGACTGGATACACTACAAGAGAAATAAATTTATCAGGTAAGCATAAATTATGTTTTCTCTTGTTAAGTGTATCCAGTCCACGGATCATCCATTACTTGTGGGATACCAATACCAAAGCTAAAGTACACGGATGATGGGAGGGACAAGGCAGGATTAAGTGGAAGGAACCACTGCCTGAAGAACCTTTCTCCCAAAAACAGCCCCCGAAGAAGCAAAAGTATCAAATTTGGAAAAGGTGTGAAGCGAAGACCAAGTCGCGGCCTTGCAAATCTGTTCAACAGAGGCCTCATTTTTAAAGGCCCAGGTGGAAGCCAAAGCTCTAGTAGAATGAGCTGTAATCCTTTCAGGGGGCTGCTGTCCAGCAGTCTCATAGGCTAGGCGTATTACGCTCCGAAGCTAAAAGGAAAGAGAGGTTGCCGAAGCTTTTTGACCTCTCCTCTGTCCCGAGTAAACGACAAACAGGGAAGATGTTTGACGAAAATCCTTAGTAGCTTGTAAGTAAAACTTCAAGGCACGGACTACGTCCAGATTATGTAAAAGACGTTCCTTCTTTGAAGAAGGATTAAGACACAATGATGGAACAACAATCTCTTGATTGATATTCTTGTTAGAAACCACCTTAGGTAAAAACCCAGGTTTGGTACGCAGAACTACCTTATCTGCATGAAAAATCAGATAAGGAGAATCACATTGTAAGGCAGAGAGCTCAGAGACTCTCTGAGCCGAGGAAATAGCCATCAAAAACAGAACTTTCCAAGATAATAGTTTAATATCAATGGAATGAAGGGGTTCAAACAGAACTCCTTGAAGAACCTTAAGAACCAAGTTTAAGCTCCAAGGGGGAGCAACAGGTTTAAACACAGGCTTAATTCTAACCAAAGCCTGGCAAAATGCCTGGACGTCTGGAACCTCTGCCAGACGCTTGTGCAAAAGAATAGACAGAGCAGAAATCTGTCCCTTTAAGGAACTAGCTGATAATCCTTTGTCCAAGCCCTCTTGGAGAAAGGACAATATTCTAGGAATCCTAACCTTACTCCATGAGTAATTCTTGGATTCACACCAATAAAGATATTTACTCCATATCTTGTGGTAGATTTTCCTGGTAACAGGCTTTCGTGCCTGCATTAAAGTATCAATGACTGACTCGGAGAAGCCACGCTTTGATAGAATCAAGCGTTCAATCTCCATGCAGTCAGTCTCAGAGAAAGTAGATTTGGATGATTGAAAGGACCTTGTATCAGAAGGTCCTGTCTTAGAGGCAGAGTCCATGGTGGAAAGGATGACATGTCCACTAGGTCTGCATACCAAGTCCTGCGTGGCCACGCAGGCGCTATCAGAATCACCAATGCTCTCTCCTGTTTGATTTTGGCAATCAGTCGAGGGAGCAGAGGAAACGGTGGAAACACATAAGCCAGGTTGAAGAACCAAGTCGCTGCTAGAGCATCTATCAGCGTCGCTTCTGGGTCCCTGGACCTGGATCCGTAACAAGGAAGCTTGGCGTTCTGGCGAGACGCCATGAGATCCAACTCTGGTTTGCCCCAACGATGAATCAATTGAGCAAACACCTCCGGATGGAGTTCCCACTCCCCCGGATGGAAAGTCTGACGACTTAGAAAATCCGCCTCCCAGTTCTCCACGCCTGGGATATGGATTGCTGACAGGTGGCAAGAGTGGTACTCTGCCCAGCGAATTATTTTTGAGACTTCTAACATCGCTAGGGAACTCCTGGTTCCCCCTTGATGGTTGATGTAAGCCACAGTTGTGATGTTGTCCGACTGAAATCTGATGAACCTCAGTGTTGCTAACTGAGGCCAAGCCAGAAGAGCATTGAATATCGCTCTTAACTCCAGAATATTTATTGGAAGGAGTTTCTCCTCCTGAGTCCACGATCCCTGTGCCTTCAAGGAGTTCCAGACTGCACCCCAACCTAGAAGGCTGGCATCTGTTGTTACAATTGTCCAATCTGGCCTGCGAAAGGTCATACCCTTGGACAGGTGTACCCGACACAACCACCAGAGAAGAGAATCTCTGGTCTCTTGATCCAGATTTAGCAGAGGGGACAAATCTGTGTAATCCCCATTCCACTGACTCAGCATGCATAATTGCAGCGGTCTGATATGAAGGCGCGCAAATGGCACTATGTCCATTGCCGCTACCATTAAGCCGATTACCTCCATACACTTAGCTACCGAAGGGCGCGGAATGGAGTGAAGAACACGGCAAGCATTTAGAAGTTTTGATAACCTGGACTCAGTCAGGTAAATTTTCATTTCTACAGAATCTATAAGAGTCCCTAAGAAGGAGACTCTTGTGAGTGGGGATAGAGAACTCTTTTCCTCGTTCACTTTCCACCCGTGCGACCTCAGGAATGCCAGAACTATCTCTGTATGAGACTTGGCAACTTGAAAGCTTGACGCCTGTATCAGGATGTCGTCTAGATACGGAGCCACCGCTATGCCTCGCGGTCTTAGAACCGCCAGAAGTGAGCCCAGAACCTTTGTAAAGATTATCGGGGCTGTAGCCAACCCGAAGGGAAGAGCTACAAATTGGTAATGCCTGTCTAAAAAGGCAAACCTTAGAAACCGATGATGATCTTTGTGAATCGGTATGTGAAGGTAGGCATCCTTTAAGTCCACTGTGGTCATGTACTGACCTTCTTGGATCATGGGTAGGATGGTCCAAATAGTTTCCATTTTGAAAGATGGAACTCTGAGGAATTTGTTTAAGATCTTTAGATCCAAAATTGGTCTGAAGGTTCCCTCTTTTTTGGGAACCACAAACAGATTTGAATAAAAACCCTGTCCTTGTTCCGTCCGCGGAACTGGATGGATCACTCCCATAACTAGGAGGTCTTGCACACAGCGTAGGAATGCCTCTTTCTTTATCTGATTTGCAGATAGCCTTGAAAGATGAAATCTCCCTTGTGGAGGGGAAGCTTTGAAGTCCAGAAGATATCCCTGAGATATGATCTCCAACACCCAGGGATCCTGAACATCTCTTGCCCACGCCTGGGCGAAGAGAGAAAGTCTGCCCCCTACTAGATCCGTCGCCGGATAGGGGGCCGTTCCTTCATGCCATCTTAGAGGCAGCAGCAGGCTTTCGGGCCTGCTTGCCTTTGTTCCAGGACTGGTTAGGTTTCCAGGCCTGCTTAAATTGAGCAAAAGTTCCCTCTTGTTTTAAAGCGGAGGAAAGTGATGCTGCACCTGCCTTGAAATTTCGAAAGGCACGAAAATTAGACTGTTTGGCCTTTGCTTTGGCCCTGTCCTGAGGAAGGGTGTGACCCTTTCCTCCAGTAATGTCAGCAATAATTTCCTTCAAACCAGGCCCGAATAAGGTCTGCCCCTTGAAAGGAATGTTGAGTAATTTAGACTTCGAAGTCACGTCAGCTGACCAGGATTTAAGCCATAGCGCCCTACGTGCTTGGATGGCGAATCCGGAATTCTTAGCCATTAATTTAGTCAAATGAACAATGGCATCAGAAACAAATGAGTTAGCTAGCTTAAGTGTTCTAAGCTTGTCAATAATTTCAGTCAATGGAGCTGTATGGATGGCCTCTTCCAGGGCCTCAAACCAGAGTGCCGCCGCGGCCGTGACAGGCGCAATGCATGCAAGGGGCTGTAAAATAAAACCTTGTTGAATAAACATTTTCTTAAGGTAACCCTCCAATTTTTTATCCATTGGATCTGAAAAAGCACAACTGTCCTCAACTGGGATAGTAGTACGCTTTGCTAAAGTAGAAACTGCTCCCTCCACCTTAGGGACCGTCTGCCATAAGTCCCGTGTAGTGGCGTCTATTGGAAACATTTTTCTAAATATAGGAGGTGGGGAAAAAAGGCACACCCGGTCTATCCCACTCCTTGCTAATAATTTCTGTAAGCCTTTTAGGTATAGGAAAAACATCAGTACACACCGGCACCGCATAGTATTTATCCAGCCTACACAATTTCTCTGGTACTGCAACTGTGTTACAGTCATTCAGAGCAGCTAATACCTACCCAAGCAACACACGGAGGTTCTCAAGCTTAAATTTAAAATTAGAAATCTCTGAATCAGGTTTCCCCGAATCAGAGATGTCACCCACAGACTGAAGCTCTCCGTCCTCATGATCTGCATATTGTGACGCAGTATCAGACATGGCCCTTACAGCATCTGCGCGCTCTGTATTTCTCCTAACCCCAGAGCAATCGCGCTTGCCTCTTAATTCAGGAAACCTGGATAATACCTCTGACAGGGTATTATTCATGATTGCAGCCATGTCCTGCAAGGTAATCGCTATGGGCGTCCCTGATGTAATTGGCGCCATATTAGCGTGCATCCCCTGAGCGGGAGGCGAAGGGTCTGACACGTGGGGAGAGTTAGTCGGCATAACTTCCCCCTAGGCAGAATCTTCTGGTGATATTTCTGATCTTTACTGTTTAAGGTGAAATCAATACATTTAGTACACATTCTCCTATGGGGCTCCACCATGGCTTTCAAACATAATGAACAAGTAGTTTCCTCTGTGTCACACATATTTAAACAGACTAGCAATGAGACTAGCAAGCTTGGAAAACACTTTAAACAAGTTTACAAGCAATATAAAAAATTTTACTGCACCTTTAAGAAACACAAATTTTGTCAAAATTTGAAATAACAGTGAAAAAAGGCAGTTACACTAACAAAATTTTTACAGTGTATGTAACAAGTTAGCAGAGCATTGCACCCACTTGCAAATGGATGATTAACCCCTTAATACCCAAAACGGAATAATAAAAGACAAAAACGTTTTTTCAAACAGTCACAACAACTGCCACAGCCCTACTGTGGCTTTTTACCTCCCTCAAAAACGATTTTGAAGCCTTTTGAGCCCTCCAGAGATGTCCTGGATCATGCAGGAAGAAGCTGGATGTCTGTGTCTGTAATTTTTGCTGTGCAAAAAAACGGCAAAATAGGCCCCTCCCACTCATATTACAACAGTGGAAAGCCTAAGGAAACTGTTTCTAGGCAAAATTCAAGCCAGCCATGTGGAAAAAAACTAGGCCCCAATAAGTTTTATCACCAAATACATATAAAAACGATTAAACATGCCAGCAAACGTTTTATATTACATTTTTATAAGAGTATGTATCTCTATTAATAAGCCTGATACCAGTCGCTATCACTGCATTTAAGGCTTTACTTACATTAGTTCGGTATCAGCAGCATTTTCTAGCAAATTCCATCCCTAGAAAAATATTTTAACTGCACATACCTTATTGCAGGAAAACCTGCACGCCATTCCCTCTCTGAAGTTACCTCACTCCTCAGAATATGTGAGAACAGCCATGGATCTTAGTTACTTCTGCTAAGATCATAGAAAACGCAGGCAGATTCTTCTTCTAAATACTGCCTGAGATAAACAGTACACTCCGGCACCATTTAAAAATAACAAACTTTTGATTGAAGAATAAACTAAGTATAAAACACCACACTCCTCTTACGACCTCCATCTTGGTTGAGGCTTGAAAGAGAATGACTGGATATGACAGCTGGGGGAGGAGCTATATAGCAGCTCTGCTGTGGGTGATCCTCTTGCAACTTCCTGTTGGGAAGGAGAATATCCCACAAGTAATGGATGATCCGTGGACTGGATACACTTAACAAGAGAAAGTATAATAATTAAAAAAAAAACGATATGCACAAAAAGGGGAGACTTAACATTAAAACTAAAACTACTGATGGCAAAATATATTGACACTCCAAAACTCAACCTCAGACAAGAGACCTAAGCGTTTTGTCTGAGGCTCCTACCGTGACCGTAATCAAAATCCCACTAGCAAGAGGAGCGAGACTCTCCAGCAGAGATCCTCTCCTCTAAGCAGACGATCCGAACGGCAAAAGCTGCAAAAACGACACTGCTATACTTACGAAGCTCCACTCCAACGCGTCGGAAAAGCGGAAGTCACGTGAGCGGCCAAATAAGAAACTGCGCCACAGATAAGACAAAAGTCCTTAGCTCACCTAACTATCTGAAAAGTTAAGCTAGACAAAAATAAGGGATACAGTAAAACCCCTTTAAAAAAAACCTCCGCCAAGTAAAGAAGGGAAAATACAAGCAAGCTCTGCATTAACCCTTAAGTCTCTCTTACTGTCTCATATATAAAGTGTCTGTAGATTATTGACCCTGTTGCAAATAAAGTTGCCCCTAAATGTACCCTTTACCAAATAAGGATAAACTAAGTCCCAAAAGAGAGGGTTAACCTCAAAAGTACTGTCCTTTAGTACCTAGATGGCAAAGGCACTTACCTGTGGATCCAGCTGCAGGGCAAATAACAGCTACTAAGGTGTGACCGGTACTCCACTCCCTGTCAGGGACCTGTAGTAAAAGAAAGAACAGAGTAACCAACCCTGGCTTTCTGCAAAGAGGTAGCAAAAGTGTTAGAAGTAAAGCAAATACCACCTTGCCGCCTTCTAAATGCTAAAAGCCACCATTACTCTTACTAAAGAGATTGACATGGACACAGCTAGACCCCAATCCTTGATTGCAGGGAAAAGTACCCATAAAAGGATGAAATATCTTCAGACACCGATCTTCGCACATCCTCCATTAAAAGAGGAAAAGAGAATGACTGGGGATTATGGGTAAGGGAAGTTACAATTAACAGCTTTGTTGGGGTGCTCTTTGCCATTTGGCTAGGAGTTGAATGTCCCACTAGTAATTGGAATGACGTTGTGGACTCTCCATGTCATAGGAAAGAAAAAAATGTTTTATTTAAAACTGAAATGCACTCATGCACATTGAAATTTTCACCTTTCTATCCCTTTAATATTATTTTGCTTGAGAGAGATAAGTAAAGTTTTGCACATCATTATCAAACAAATAACTTCAAGACCAATTTCACATACATACCCAATAATAATGGAATAAAAGACAATATATACAGCTCTTACCTTGCTGTTCTGACAAGGAAGCTGTTCACTTCATCTAAAACATTTGGTGATAAGAAGTTTGGGAACTCCGAAGAACCCAGAGACAAGGAAAGCGGTGGCATATGTTGCAGTGCTTTTCTGAAACAAAAACACATTGTAAATGGACTTTAAATTGGACATTAAAGTAAAAATACAGAGCAGATTAATAATAAATTTGTTTTAAAGTTTAAGAATTTGCATACTGTAAACTACATTTCCAGGAATATGGTCTGTCATATCCAAGCATATCCAAGCTTTATTTACAGCAAAGAATATTTTTCTTTTCAGGTGACTAAATTCCTAGAATTTGCAGACAGATATATATGCAAGAGCCTAGCAAATACTGCTACTGAAACCTAAAATTGTTAAGTTAAAAGAAAATTTCATAGAGGAAAAATTAGATTACACATATAGAACCAATCATGCTTATCTATCAACGTACTGTGTGTGTTCTTGAACAGCTTGTGCGAGAGTAGGGTTGGTCTCCATGGAAGTTGTTACTAATGATGTCAACAATGATAGATACCAAATCGCAGAAGCATCCGATATGGAGACTGTAGATTTCTTTAACTTTTGATATCCCACTGTCCTTAGGCCATGTATTCTAGTGTCACAACCATCACTGAGGCAACGTTTTATATTTATCTGTACATCTGTGTAAAACATAAAAACTGTGATAAAGTGGTAAACAATTCAACAGGCATCAATAATTTAGTAAATTAAACCAATTAAAATATGAAGTTGCTATATATTGTGATTTGTTTAGATCAAGCACAATGTGCACTGTGTTCACTCCCTACTAAAGTGTTTACAACTAAGGCTTCTCTCGGATAATCATATGTACATACAGTCAATAGCCAATCAAGAATCGGTTGGAGATATGACTACCCTTTTGTTTAACCATTTAGCAAAAGTTAAAGGCAAACTACACAAACAACTTGATCAACATTCTTATTTTTTAATTAGTATGTCCCTTTAACAAAAATAAGTGCTGGATCTTGAAAAGCAAGTTTTAGCACCGATTACGTCAATAACATTCAGGACTGATTCTTTAGTGAGCTTTTAAAGGGACAGTCAACACCAGAATTTTTGTTGTTTAAAAAGAAAGATAATCCCTTTATTACCCGTTCCCCAGTTTTGCACAACCAACACAGTTATATTAATATACTTTTTACCTCTGTAATTATCTTGTATCTAAGCTTCTGCTGACTGCCCCCTTATTTCAGTTCTTTTGACAGACATGCAGTTTAGCCAATCAGTGCTCAGTCCTAGGTCACTTTACGTGCATAAGCTCAATGTTATCTATATGAAACATGTGAACTAATGCCCTCTAGTGGTCACAATGCATTCAGATTAGAGGCAGTCTTCAAGGTCTAAGAAATTAGCATATGAACCTCCTAGTTTTAGCTTTCAACTAAGAATACCAAGAGAACAAAGCAAAATTGGTGATAAAAGTAAATTGGGAAGTTGTTTAAAATTGCATGCCCTATTTAAATCATGAAAGTTTTTTTTTTACTTGACTGTCCCTTTAAAATTGCATGTGTAATGTGAAACAGTAAGAGCTGGAATAGTAAAGCTAACTACAGTAATAATATCCAGATGGGATTAAAATAGAGTCAGCTTGTATTTACTGAAACTCCATCCTGAATAAAAAAAGGTCATGAATACATCTCTGATATAGATATAGATAGAATCAGAAACTAAACCCAAAATATAGATATTTCCATATTTTGGTGCATATCTCTAGAATACTTTCACAAATAAAGGAAGCACAAAATTCCAGCCTAACCCTTTTTCATTTTTTTTTTATTCGTTTCTCATTCTTAGTAATGTCCAACATGGACAGAAATTATCAGCTTATTTTACTAAGCACTATATTGTAAAGTGTCTCCTTAATATAAAGCATATTAGTGAACTCCCCTTAATGAGATACACAATTCCCAAGGTCAAATACGCCATTAAAACAATTCCTGAAACAAGCACATAAAATTCTAGTAGAGTAATATAGCCATACTGATTGCTTAAAGGGATAACAAAGTTTAAATTAATTAAAATTTCATGGTTGAGAAAGAGCATGCTTCTTTTAAATTCACTTCTACATTATTCTCTTGTGTACCTTTCTTTAACGCTTTTGTGCTGTGGTTAACGTGTCTACATCGAAATAACTGTTCCGATGTAAACAAATTGAAATCTCGCGATCCTGCACGTGATCACAAGATTTCAATGATGGGATCGCGTCAGTGGGGCATCCCTATGATGCTAGGCACGCCCTCCAGACCGCAATCCCATCAAGGAAGCCCCAGTGGCTTCAGGAAAGCCAAGCGGTTAGGACGTTGTATTCTGTCTTTCGGCGCTAAAGCCCAGCAACATTCGGACGGAAAATAATGCCCTAACGGCGTTTAAAGGTTAAAAGGATATGTACATATCCTCAACAGCAGCAATTCACTACTGGGAGCTAGCTGTTGATCGGTGGCTATACACATTTCTATTTTGTAACTGGCTTACCAGACGTGTTTAGCTTGCTCCCAACGCACATTGCTGCTCTGGAACAAATTTTTAGTATGTTCTGTGATTTCCTGTCCCAGCACATGAAAAGCATGATGTATTACGCTCCTGCTAAGCAAAGTCTCTGTGTATACATTAAAATGTTCCAAATTGTGAAACACTATTGAGCTGCATTGTTTCATCACCCCTTGCCTCTTACCCTCCCTAGTATTATACATCACATATCATGGATTTCCCTTACCTTACCTCACACTGCAATACTTCAGTGTAACAGAAAAACTACAGAAAAAAAATAACATACTGTAAGCAATGAGACTAATGCCACAGTGACCTCTGTGGTGAGAGTACTGCACACAATATTCATAAACTACACACAGACTGAATTGAACACAGAGCAAGCTTAAAAGGACATGAAGCCAAACAACAGGAATGTCCTGGGAAAAACTATATTGACAACGCATCTTACAGAATCTCACCAAACTAGAGAGCTTTAGAATAGGGGTGCTCAACCTTGGCCCCCCAGAGGCTTTAGAACTACATTTCCCATGATACTCAGCCAGCATTTCTCATGATGTTCAGACAATTTAAACTGACTGTGCATCATGGGAAAACTTAAATTATGCTTACCTGATAATTTTCTTTTCTTCAGATGGAAAGAGTTCACAGCTGCATTCATTACTTTTGGGAATTCAGAACCTGGCCACCAAGAGGAGGCAAAGACACCCCAGCCACAGCTTAAATACCCCCCCACACACACACACACTTTCCTCATCCCCCAGTCATTCTGCCGAGGGAACAAGGAACAGTAGAAGAAATATTAGGGTGAAAATGTGCCAAAAAAAGAAATACGAGCGGGGACCTGTGGACTTTTTCCATCTGAAGAAAATTATCAGGTAAGCATAATTTAAGTTTTTCTTCATAAATGGAAAGAGTTAACAGCTGCATTCATTACTTTTGGGAAAACAATACCCAAGCTATAAAGGACACTGAATGTAAAAACGGGAAGGTACAAGAGGCGGCTCATTCTGAGGGCACCAGGCCTGAGAACTCCTACCCAACAACATCCCGCTGCGTCCAAAGCCGAGAACAACTTTGAGGAAAGAAAAAAAAAAAAAAAAAGGAAAAGGCCCAAGGACCCTGACCGCAGGAGGAAGGCTGAGAAGACCTCGCCGGGGATCAAACTTGCAACCCTCGGTTTGCTACAGTGCATTAATATGCTGAGCTAGCTGTCCAGCTAGCATAAGGAACAGCAACAGAGACCCACCAGTCTCATAGAAACAAGGGGAGGCAACGCCCAGACCCCAGAAATACAGAAACCATGGGAGAAGGCCAGGAGTCTGAAACAGAGAGGATCTTCCCCTAACACAGTGCAACCATACTCTAAAAAGCAACTGAAGACGAAGGTCCCCAAGTCGCAAAAAGGTAGCTCAGAATACCGAAATATTCAGAAACGAAACCTCGTGCAGCAAGCTCAGATAGGTCTGACGAACAACACCTGAAGCAAAAACACGATCCAGAGGAACTCTACTCTAAAACGGCATTCGGAACATAACTAATGGGCATGTATCACCCGGGCCAATTCATATTCTTCGCAAGAAGTAGAGTCTGAATCAGAGACATCCGTCTCCAAAAAATCTGAATCCTCGATAACTGGGACACTAAATAAAATATGGACCAATAAGAAAAATCTAAATGGCACCTTACACCCCCAATGGCTGGGGCACTCACCACCTCCAGAGAACCGGACACAAGCGGACGAGGATTTCTCCGTCGCCACACGGTCAGGAGAGCGGAAATGGGGTCACAAGGTAAACCTTGCAGTCCATGCAAAAGTGCTAGGACCGTAAAGGCCGTGTCACTAGACAAAGGCCGTTATGTTCCAAAATAGCCATGAGCAGAAGTAACACTACACAGTAGCAGACAGAATCACATAACAAACATGATTATAAACCCCCCTGTTCAATAACCCCCCTCAGGAGATATTAACCCTTGATTCCTAGATACAAAAAGGAGACTCACTGAGACCCTAAGTTAAAGTTATCCCTGAAAGGTTGTAGCCCCTCTCGGATAAACAGTTGTAATTACAATACATCCATGATGAAAGTAAAATGAAACAATCTTACCGGAATATACGCCGTGGAACAGGAACACGGCCCTTCAAGTGTGACAGATAGTAGCGTCGCTTCTGCCATGGAATTGAGAGAAAAAAGCAGGCAGCGAAACTCGTCAACGCCGATTGCCTGTGGAGCTGTTAATATGAGTCGGGATGGTTTTGCAGAAAGACTCTCCCTGCATCTCCGGACTCTTTTACCCATGCGCTCACTGAGAGACTGACAGGACTACATAAAACTCCAGTCCCATTCTGAAGAGTACTACCCACCATAAGAGACTATCGAAAACTTCAGACACTTCTCTGCCAACCTCCTGGGATGAAAGGCAAAGAATGACTTGGGGATGAGGGAAGTGGGGGCGGTATTTAAGCCTTTGGCTGCGGTGTCTTTGCCTCCTCCTGGTGGCCAGGTTCTGAATTCCCAAAAGAAATGAATGCAGCTGTGGACCATTTCTATTTATAAAGAAAATATAGTTCCTAAACCTTTGGGTGGCCACAGTTGAGCACCCTTGCTTTAGCGCATTAGGCCCTTAGTGTGGTCAGAAAGTAATGGTTTGCTGAATATAGTTCTACATTCAGAAATGAAGAATCAATTATCAAAAGGGGGGGGGTAGATATGCTGCAAAATGGTTAATTTAATAGAAGGGACAGAAAAAAATGCTGCTTGACTAAAGTCTAACAGAAGCATTTGCTTCTGATGCCCATGAGGTAGATAAAGTCCTAGTGTAATGAGCGCTCCCTGACCCCTGCTGTAATACTCCAAACTCTGTAGGCCCTTACTACACATGATACAATGCATCTAGAGGCAGTATTTTTGCTAGAGTACAGTTATTTCTTTATCCTTGAGGTATTAATAATAGATAGCCTTCCTCCAATGGTTAACATGTTACCTTCTGCTGGTCTTCTTCCTGGACAAAAAGTCTGTAATACTATCTTAGAACGCAGGTGCCAAAAAATGTTGGAGTTGTTCAGGGGACTACTTTATCATGAAAAATCTAATAGGGCTCATAAAACTGATAGCGCTTGAATTTACAAGCAGAGGAAAGAGTAAGTAGAAAATTAGCTTTAATGCAAGATTTCATAATGATTTGCGTCTTGCTGGTTTAAATGGTTCTGTAGTTAACATGTTCAGAAAAAGGATTGTTGCTGTATTGGCCCCACAGAGAATGTTGCTTTAGTAGATTGTGATACATTTTAATGGACCAACAAAATCAATATTTTTTATTCCCTAAGTTTTCAAGACCTCACACGTCTCTTCTTCTGATGTAGAGTAGTTTACATGTTGAAAACTAAAGGCAAACCTCATAGGAGATACATATAATCTAATTTTAGGTTGGTTATGAGTTAAAAAAAACAACACATTTTTACAAGATATAACAAAAAGATGGCAGAAGTTATAAAAATGGAATAAAGTAGCGATAAATAGTTATTGTTTAGTAACTTAGTACACATGAAATCAATGTCTAATGTAAAAAATCAATCAAATAACTATGATTAACCATAAGAGAAAACATCCCAGATTCATTAACAGTATCTTGTAAAATCATGTTTCTATGGTTGAAGCAATGATGTAATAACAGCATCAGAAATAAAACTGGTGTTAAGGATCTGGATGATTTACTGGCAAGAATCATGAAAACAGGGGGATTCCAGAGCAAGACTCTTTAGTAACAGAAACCATTGTCTTCTTGACTAAAATGGAGTAAATCAGGGAGATTAACAGGAAACCTAAAATGAACATATTTTTATTGTTGTTTTTTGTTTGCTTTTTTTTTTATTGCACCTGATAAATGTGTAATAAAGAGATATAAAATAACAAATGTATTGTTAGGTTTACTGGAAAATTATACCAGTGCTGAATACTGCCCTCTAGAAGATTATCTTCTGCCAGATAAACCATATGTCTGAGGTATTTAATAACTTACAGAGATGTAAAATACAGAATTGTTCAGAAAATTAGGTTCTGAATAAACTTCTTATGTATCAGAAAGTTAAAGACCATCAGAGGCCGCTGGCTCAGAAATGGCTTGGCATCAGGCTCACATCTACTAAACAGAGACTGAAAATGTATAAGTCAATATAACTGGGTTTCAATTCATTTCTCCACAATTGATAGGAAACATGTCACCAGCAGATTGGAAGAGGAAACCTATTTGTTTTGTAGATGATCTATTTATATAGCCCATGATTTTTTATTTTTTTTAAATGTTTAGTTTTGCTTATTTTTAAAGAACATTGCTCTGTTTTTCAGACTCCTAACCAAGCCCCAAAGTTTTATGTGAATACCGTCAGCTACCTTCTCCAGCTTGCTCCTTTTTGAGTAAAGGGTCTTTTCATATGCAAAAGAAGGGGGAGGGGGGAGTGCCTTATTTCCCACTTGCAGTGGGCTTTCCAGCTATCTTTTCAACAAAGCTAAACTGAGAGCTTCTAAGTAAGTTTTTAAACAGTTTTATACTGGATTTTTATATCAGTATCTGTGCATCTTATTCTTTATAGTAGTGTCTATTACATGGAGTTACATAAAATGAGTGTATACTGTCCCTTTAAGTAACCATAACTCTCTCCACAGTAAGCATTGACAGAACTATGAGGCAACACTCAGTTTTAAAACAAATAAAAGGGGCAGAATGGAGTGATGACCATTTCCCCAAGAGCATATCATAAAATAGTTAAAAAACGACGTTCATAATGAAGAGCTTAGATATTATTGGGGTGGGGGTATTATACCAACTTGAACATGTGGGGTTTAACGCCTTGAGTTTCTAACTGTCCTACTAGATTTTTATTTGCATAAATGTTTTGTAGATGGTCTATTTATATAGCCCATCTGGGAGTGTTTTGGTAACAATGTATAGTTTTGCTTATTTTCAGACTCCTAACCAAGCCCCAAAGTATCAGTTGTAGACCCAGAGCTACATATTACTACTGTTCTTGTTTGTTTAATCTGTCTTTTCATAAGTGTCTGCTCTTTCTACTTTCCCAGCACCTTTCAATGGGTGTCCCTGCCTAACCTCATCAAAAGTTCTAAACTTGGAGCTTATAAGAAATGTTTTAAAGGTTTTATATTGGATTGTAAGATAAGTATCTTTGCATATTCTTCTTTATAGTAGTGTATATTAAATATTACACGCAGTTAAATGAAAATTGGTGTGCACTGCCCCTTTAAATTGGTCAATCATTGATGTTGAGTGTGACTAGGATGAGCCATGAAAGTATAGTGTAAAATTTAAGTAGATTACTTTGTGTTTTGTTTATATTTAAACAGAAGTAGTCCAGAGAACCATGATATCTTTTGTTCCACAGAGCACAGAAAGATTATCTAAAAGGCCCCAATGTTATCAAGAAAGATTACTCCTTGTTCATTTTCAATTCAGGCACCAGAAATTGAAAATGTCAGTTGTTACATGAATTAACAGTACCATACTTATGATATGCAAGGACAAAAGAAAAATAAATCCTTTCAAAGGTCATAACTCATCCCTCTAAATCTATGAAACACCCCGTCCCCTGGACCAAGAGGAAAAGAAAAAAGTCTCTGTTGAATATCTATGTAAAATGTCCACATGATTTTTTTATTATATCATTTTCACAACCCTTTCAGTTCTTCCTTAGTATTTGCTACCTTTCTGTCCCACAAACAAGGACAATGCTTATTTTTCAGTCTCTCTAATCTATAAGTATTTATGGAGTCCTATGAAGAAGAGAAAAGGATATTCTTGAGGACATGAATTCAGGGAGATTTAACCATATCAACTTGGGTGTGCTCTCAGGACCTACTAAAAGGCAGATTTTCAAAATTAACTTGGGTGACAACAGGATGGCAACCTATTAAAATCTGAAATATTAATTATTCGAACGGAAGAGTCCTGATATATATATTGGCCACAATGTTGTAGATCAAACTGACATGCTTAAGAAGAAAATACCTTTAAAAAAATGTAAATTGTGGTTTAATAAATACATACAAAAAAAACTCAATCATGAGTGTGAGTTTGACTAATGGATATATCATATGCTATATATAATTGTATTCTTTATTCTGGTTAATTAATTAGGTCCTATAAATATATATATATATTTCTCTGTTATCTGCATTGACTTACACATCTGACTAATGTCAGCGTTTTCCAGCAACGTCACGTAGCCTGTTATATGGCTGGGAATGTGAACCTCTCGAACTTCCTGGAGGTTGGTCGGATTCCTTCCAACAGCAACAGCCACCTGCTGGGGCATGTAACTCTGGTCTCCAGAAGATACGGCGATCGACAAGTGCCTCAATACTATGTCAGACTTCATTCTTAACCTGCAAAAACAAAATTACAAAAAAAATTTTTTATGCACTGTGATATTAGGTTTTCATTCAAAAAACACATATAAATAAAATGTATTCTAACCTAATAAACTAATTTCTTTCATGATGGTGAGAGTTCACAACGTGGTATTACACTTCAGTCCACTAGGAGGAGGCAAAACATTTCTACACACCACAGCTTTAATCCCTCTCAATCTCCCAGAATCCCTATGTCTATGTATATGTATATATGGCCAGGTAGATGGAAGGAAACTAGAAAGCAGGAAATTCAAAGTAGGGAAAAGTGCAAAAAAAAAAAAATGTTTTACCTGACAAATTAATTAATTTGCCATGTAAGGATACATTTTGTTTTCTTATATAATTTGCTGAGAGTCCATGAGATCATCACAAGTGAGATTTCATACCCAAGCAGTCCACAAAACCACTATGTTTACGGAGGCAAAATACAGTTAAGACAGTACTAATCAGGCACTTGGATCCATGGTACTTTAAAGCAAAAAGCCACTTCAGAGAGGCATAAACATCAAAATAGTAAAATTGTATAAAAGTGTGAAGAGAGGACAAAGTAGCCGTCTAGCAAATTTGGTAATTTATAGAAGCTTCATTCTGAAAAGCCCAAGAAATAGCAACTGCTGTATTGAAATGAGCAGTAATGCATACAAGGGGAGAATTCCCACAAATATTCTTTGCTAATTAAAGCTTTGAACCAAGTGTTAAGGTAACAGCTGTAGCTTTTTGATCCTTGAGAGATCCAGAAAAATGAACAAAGCAAAGAAGAAGAAGGTGGTCTAAGCTTTTGTTAGTGCCCTCACATCTAGGATGTAAAATAAGACACTCCTTAGAATTTTATGAAGCTGGACATAAAAAGGTAACCACAATTTCTTGATTGATAGTATATGTAGATTCTACTTTGGGAAGAAATAATGTGTATTTAAAAGGATTGCATTGTCAGTAAAGGAGGTATAAAGGATAAAGCCAAAAGTTTGGAAACTCTTCTAACTGAAGAAATGGCTAACAGAAAAAGAGCCTTCCAAGTTGGAGTTTCGAGGAGGAGTAACAGGACAAATACTGGTTTAATTCTGATTAAAGCTTGTACAAAGGTCTGGATATCAGTAATCTTACCAATTTTCTTGTGGTATAAAACTGACCTGTAGAAATTCAAGAAATCTAGTAATTGCAAAAAAACCTCAAATGGTTTAAAAACCTTATGGTATATATGCCTAGTGATAGGTTTTCTCACCTGTATTAAAGTATTAATTACCTTAACAGAAAATGTCTTTGTGACAGGACTAGGCTTTCAATCTCTAGGCTGTCAAATTTAGTGTCTTGTTAAAAGAAAGGTCCTAGAGAAAGAAGATAATTCCTGAGAGGAAGACACCATGGTGGGCATGAGGACATTTGAATCAGGTCACATACCAAATCCCTGCCACGTCGGATTAATCAGAATTGCTGACATTTGTTCTGGATTGATTTTTTTGCAATCACCCTGGATAGCAACACAGAGAGAACAAAACGATAAATGAGACTGAAAATCTAAGGAACCACTAGAGCATCTGTAAGTTCTGTGCCAGGGTCTCAAGACCTGGCACAATAACAAGTAAGTCTGAGGTTCAAACAAGAAGCCATGAGGTCCATCTCTAATAGACCCCACTTTCTCACTATCTGGTTAATACCTCCTGGTTTAGAGACCTTTCTCCTGGGTTGGTGACATAGGAAGTCTGTCTCTCATTTGTTCACTTTAGGAATGTGAATGGTTGAAATCAGACAGACAATAGTAATGTTTTAAAAGATAGTGTGATTCAAGCATCTAATGTTAAAAAGGGACCTTTATTTCTTTAAGCCAAGGTCCAAGTAAAATAAAGAATGTTTCAAACCTGCTATAGGACCTTAATCATGTCACTATTGGAAGAAGCAAAGGCTGCAACAATAGCTCCAGTAGCAATGGAGAGTGCTAAACCCATTAGTTCAATATTTAATGTGATTGTATGTGAGGGAGATGGTGCAAATTTTACTGTGTGTGTGTGTCATTGATGAAGTAATGCAAAGCTGCCAAGGGGGGGAGTGGTGGTAGTAGTTGTTTAAGCTCGGTATTTCTTTGCTTTTCAACATTTGATAAAAAAAAACATAAACTCTGGCTTTAACGAAATTTTTTGCTATAGCTGTCCAAAAGGTGGAAACCTCACCTCTCACACAAAACAGCTCTCTGTCGTGGGCTGCCTGAGCAGCTCAGTGCAGTGAACGATTGAAACAAATAAAGGAGCTTTCAGCATGAAGTATTTTATACTTCATGAATGAAAGTCCCCTTTATTTGTTCCAATAGTCAATCCTAGCGTTTCACAAACGCTAGGACTTACTTTCACTTTAAGCTTTATAAAGTGTGTAGTAACATTGGCTTGAAAAGAAAGCATGAGACAAAATGTTTGCTGATGCATCAAACATAAACTGTGACCATATAATATGTAGGTAGCATGTACATGTCTAAAGCACTTGCAAACACTATTCTTGCCAAACTGATGCCATATATTTCTCCAGCCACATGCACGCCCTTAACCCTATCCACCTGCATTTCAACAAAGGATATCAAAAGAACAAATACATTTTATACTAGAAGTAAATGGGAAACTTTTTTTAAAAATGTTATGCTGTATTCGAATCATGATGGGAAAATGTTGAGTTTTATGTCCATTTAAACTCACACACACACACACTTTAGAAATGCACATCTATTCACACAAGAATGTGACTGTAGGACAGTATGATGCAGTGTACAATACAACCTACCAAGGCAAAGCGATTTCTGAGTAGCAGGCAGCAAAGAATAATAAAAGAAATGTAGTGCAGATAAAAATATAGAACAAAAACAAAAAACATAATTTATGTAAGAATTTACCTGATAAATTCATTTCTTTCATATTGGCAAGAGTCCATGAGCTAGTGACGTATGGGATATACATTCCTACCAAACCTAAAAATAACTATAAATACACCCCCACCACACCCACAATTCAGTTTAATGAATAGCCAAGAAGTGGGGTGATAAGAAAGGAGCGGAAGCATCAACAAGGAATTTAATAATTGTGCTTTATACAAAAAAATCATAACCACCATAAAAATAATTCTTAAAATTGTGTAAATGTATACATAATGTAAAGTTAGCTATGGTTGTACTAGTTATGTACAGTACAGTGACGTGCGGTGACGTCAGAGGCTGGTGAGGCAGTGGCTAGGATGGACTCTTGCCAATATGAAAGAAATTAATTTATCAGGTAAATTCTTACATAAATTATGTTTTCTTTCATGTAATTGGCAAGAGTCCATGAGCTAGTGACGTATGTGATAGCAATTACCCAAGATGTGGAACTCCACGCAAGAGTCACTAAAGAGGGAGGGATAAAAATAAAGACAGCCAATTCCACTGAAAAATTAATCCACAACCCAAATCAAAAGATTTAATCTTTATAATGAAAAAAACTGAAATCATAAGCAGAAGAATCAAACTGAAACAGCTGCCTGAAGTACTTTTCTACCAAAAACTGCTTCTGAAGAAGAGAAAACATCAAAATGGTAGAATTTAGTAAAAGTATGCAAAGAAGACCAAGTTGCTGCATTGCAAATCTGATCAACAGAAGCTTCATTCTTAAAAGCCCAGGAAGTAGAAACTGACCTAGTAGAATGAGCCGTAATCCTCTGAGGCGGGGATTTACCCGACTCCAAATAAGCATGATGAATCAAAAGCTTTAACCAAGAAGCCAACGAAATGTCAGAAGACTTCTGACCTTTACTAGAACCAGAAAATATAACAAATAGACTAGAAGTCTTCCTGAAATCTTTAGTAGCTTCAACATAATATTTCAAAGCTCTTACCACATCCAAAGAAAGTAAAGATCTCTCCAGAGAATTCTTAGGATTAGGACACAACGAAGGGACAACAATTTCTCTACTAATGTTGTTGGAATTCCCAAATTTAGGTAAAAATTTAAAAGAAGTCTGCAAAACCGCCTTATACTGATGAAAAATCAGAAAAGGAGACTCACACGAAAGAGCAGATAATTCAGAAACTCTTCTAGCAGAAGAGATGGCCAAAAGGAACAATACTTTCCAAGAAAGTAATTTAATGTCCAGAGAATGCATAGGCTCAAACGGAGGAGCCTGTAAAGCCTTCAAAACCAAATTAAGACTCCAAGGAGGAGAGATTGACTTAATGACAGGCTTGATACGAACCAAAGCCTGTACAAAACAATGAATATCAGGAAGATTAGCAATTTTTATGTGAAATAGAACAGAAAGAGCAGAGATTTGTCCTTTCAAGGAACTTGCAGACAAACCCTTATCTAAACCATCCTGAAGAAACTGTAAAATTCTAGGAATTCCAAAAGAATACCAAGAGCATTTATGAGAAGAACACCATGAAATGTTAGTCTTCCAAACTCAGTAATAAATCTTTCTAGACACAGATTTACGAGCCTGCAACATAGTATTAATCACTGAGTAAGAGAAACCTCTATGACTAAGCACTAAGCGTTCAATTTCCATACATTCAAATTTAATGATTTGAGATCCTGATGGAAAAATGGGCCTTGAGATAGAAGGTCTAGCCTTAACGGAAGTGGCCAAGGTTGGCAACTGGACATCCAAACAAGATCCGCATACCAAAACCTGTGTGGCCATGCTGGAGCCACCAGCAGTACAAACGAACGCTCCATTATGATTTTGGAAATCACTCTTGGAAGAAGAACTAGAGGCAGAAAGATATAAGCAGGTTGATAACTCCAAGGAAGTGTCAACGCATCCACTGCTTCCGCCTGAGGATCCCTGGACCTGGACAGATACCTGGGAAGTTTCCTGTTTAGATCAGAAGCCATCAGATCTATTTCTGGAAGCCCCCACCCACATCTGAGCAATCTGAAAAAATACATCTGGATGAAGAGACCACTCTTCCGGATGTAAAGTCTGGCGACTGAGATAATCCGCTTCCCAATTGTCTAAACCTGGGATATGGACCGCAGAAATTAGACAGGAGCTGGATTCCGCCAATGCAAGTATCCGAGATACTTCTTTCATAGCTTGAGGACTGTGAGTCCCACCTTGATGATTGACATACGCCATGGTTGTGACATTGTCTGTCTGAAAACAAATAAACGGTTCTCTCTTCAGAAGAGGCCAAAACTGAAGAGCTCTGAAAATCGCACAGAGTTCCAAAATATTGATTGGTAATCTCGCCTCTTGAGATTTCCAAACCCCCTGCGCTATCAGAGATCACCAGACAGCTCCCCAACCTGAAAGACTCGCAACTGTTGTGATCACAGTCAAGGCTGGGCGAACAAAAGAAGCCCCTTGAACTAAATGATGGTGATCTAACCACCAAGTCAGAGATAGTCGAACATTGGGATTTAAGGATATTAATTGTGATATCTTTGTATAATCCCTGCACCATTGGTTCAGAATACAAAGCTGAAGAGGTCTCCATGTGAAAACGAGCAAAGGGGATTGCGTCCGATGCTGCAGTCATGAGACCTAAAACCTCCATGCACATAGCTACTGAAGGGAATGATTGAGACTGAAGGTTTCGACAAGCTGTAACCAATTTCAGACGTCTCTTCTCTGTTAGAGACAAAGGGCTAGATTTATCATAGCCGAGGTGTACAGGGGCACGTATACGCGTGCCTGTATGCCTCAGCTCGCCTGTGGCGGGGCAAAATTACCCGTAGGTAATCAACATTGCACACGAGCGCAATTTTGCACTCGCGTGCAATCCCGCCCCCTGTCCGCGCACAGCCAATCACGCGCGGGCAGGAGCTGTCAATCTCCTCGGTCGGACACGACCGAGGAGATTGAATTTTGCCACCTTAGAGGTGGCGAAGAGCATAGGGAAGCAGCGGTCTGGTGACCGCTGCTTGATAAATCACAGCGAGCAAGTTCTTGTGAGAACTTGCTGCCGTAGGGGCTTGATAAATCTAGCCCAAAGTCATGGATACTAAATCAATTTGGAAACCTAAAAAGGTTACCCTTGTATGAGGAATCAAAGAACTTTTTGGTAAATTGATCCTCCAAACATGTCTTTGAAGAAACAACACTAGTTGATTCGTGTGAGATTCTGAAGAATGTAAAGACTGAGCAAGTACCAAGATATGGTCCAAATAAGGAAACACTGCAATACCCCGCTTTCTGATTACAGAGAGTAGGGCACCGGGAACCTTTGAAAAGATCCTTGGAGCTGTTGCTAAGCCAAAAGGAAGAGCAACAAATTGGTAATGCTTGTCTAGAAAGGAGAATCTCAGGAACTGATAGTGATCTGGATGATTCGGAATATAAAGATATGCATCCTGTAAGTCTATTGTAGACATATAATGCCCTTGCTGAACAAAAGGCAGAATAGTCCTTATAGTCACCATTTTGAAAGTAGGTATTCTTACATAACGATTCAAAATTTTTAGATCCAGAACTGGTCTGAAAGAATTCTCCTTCTTTGGAACAACGAACAGATTTGAATAAAACCCAAGATAACTCCAGGTCTGAAACACACTTCAGGAAAGCCTGAGCCTTTACTGGACTAACTGGAATGCGTGAGAGAAAGAAACTTCTCACAGGCGGTCTTACTTTGAAACCTATTCTGTACCCTTGAGAAACAATGCTCTGAATCCAATGATTTTGTATTGAATTGATCCAAACATCCTTGTAAAATCTTAATCTGCCCCCTACCAGCTGCGCTGGAATGAGGGCCGCACCTTCATGTGGACTTGGGGGCTGATTTAGATCTTAGAATGGCTTGGATTTATTCCAGACTGGAAAAGGCTTCCAATTGGAAACCATTCCCTTAGGGGAAGGGTCAGGTTTCTGTTCCTTATTTTGACAAAAGGAACGAAAACGGTTAGCAGCCTTAAATTTACCCTTAGATTTTTTATCCTGAGGCAAAAACAAAATTTATGCTTACCTGACAAATTTCTTTCTTTTGCGATGTAACGAGTCCACGGATTCATGCTAACTTGTGGGATATTGTCCTTCCTGACAGGAAGTATCAAAGAGAGCACCACAGCAGAGCTGTCTATATAGCTCCCCCTTTAACTCCACCCCCAGTCATTCGACCGAAGGCCAAGGAAGAAAAGGAGAAACTATAAGGTGCAGAGGTGACTGAAGTTTACATAAAAAAATACTATCTGTCTTGAACAGACAGGGCGGGCCGTGGACTCTGTTCATCGCAAAAGAAAGAAATTTATCAGGTAAGCATAAATGTTGTTTTGCATGATGTACCGAGTCCACTGATTCATCCTAACTTGTGGGATACCAATACCAAAGCTTTAGGACACGGATGAAGGGAGGGACAAGACAGGAACCTAAACGGAAGGCACCACTGCTTTCAAAACCTTTCGCCCAAAAATAGCCTCAGAAGAAGCAAAAGTATCCAATTTATAAAATTTTGAAAAGGTATTAAGTGACGACCAAGTTGTAGCCTTACAAATCTGTTCAACAGAAGCATCATTTTTAAAAGCCCATGTGGAAGCTACCGCTCTAGTAGAATGAGCTGTAATCCTTTCAGGAGGCTGCTGTCCAGCAGTCTCATAAGCCAAACGGATGATGCTTTTCAGCCAAAAGGAAAGAGTAGCCTTTTGACCCCTACGCTTTCCAGAATAGACAACAAACAAAGAAGATGTTTGATGAAAATCTTTGGTTGCCTGCAAATAAAATTTCAAAGCACGAACCACGTCCAAGTTGTGCAACAGACGTTCCTTCTTACAAGAAGGATTAGGACACAGAGAAGGAACAACAATTTCTTGATTGATATTCCTGTTAGTAACAACCTTAGGTAGGAACTAGGGTTGCACCGATACCGATACTAGTATCGGTATCGGTACCGATACCAAGTATTTGCATGAGTACTTGTACTCGTGCAAATGCACCGATACTTAAACCGATACCTCCACTTCCTACCCATATGCTATCTTGTGGGGTTTTTTTCAAACTGCATGTTCCCATTTCATTTTAAACTGGAGTGGAGACTAAACTAAAAATTGTTTACTACTGTTCTGCCAATACAAATTGCTGTTATTTGTATTATTGTAGGAGAGATCACTGTATCTCATTCAGACAAACCCCTGAAGTACTGGGCAGTTAATGAACAGATTTCCAGCTCTGGCTAAAATGACCCAAAAATATCTTTCTGCCCCATGCAGTAGTGTGGAAAGTGAAAGACTGTTCAACTTAGAGTCGAACCTCCATACAAATGTCAGATTGATGTTATATAACAGCTCTACAACCCAATTGCATCACCCCTTTAAATTTAATATTTTATTGTAATATTTTTTATTTATAAACATGTTCAGTAAACTTTGACAAATAAAACGGTTTTATTATTTCATAATATCTTTTGAATTACAGTCCTCTATAATTATAAAGAAGGAATCTTAAATAATTATTATTACTGTATTGTGCTTGGTAAAATGTCACAGGACATTAAAAAAAAAAAGTATTGGTAATTGGTATCGGCGAGTATTTGAAAACAAGTATCGGTACTTGTACTCGGTCATAAAAAAATGGTATAGGTGCAACCCTAGTAGGAACCCAGGCTTGGTACGCAAAACCACCTTATCAGCATGGAACACAAGATAAGGAGAGTCACATTGTAATGCAGATAGTTCAGAAACTCTTCTGAAGAGATAGCAACTAGGAACAAAACTTTCCAAGATAGAAGCTGAATTGGATTATCCTGGAGACCTCTATTATCGCTACGGAACTCTTTGTTCTGCCCTGATAATTGATATAAGCCACAGTCGTGATGTTGTCCGACTGAAACCTGATGAATCTGGCCGAAGCCAGCTGAGGCCATGCCTGGAGAGCATTGAATATCGCTCTTAATTCCAGAATATTTATCGGTAGGAGAGCCTCCTCCCGAGTCCACAAACCCTGAGCTTTCAGGGAATTCCAGACTGCACCCCAGCCCAGAAGACTGGCGTCTGTCGTCACTATAACCCATTCTGGCCTGCGGTAACACATTCCCTGGGACAGATGATCCTGTGACAACCACCAAAGAAGAGAGTCTCTGGTCTCTTGATCCAGATTTATCTGAGGAGATAAATCCACATAATCCCCATTCCACTGATTGAGCATGCATAGTTGCAGTGGTCTGAGATGCAAGCAAGCAAACGGAACTATGTCCATTGCCGCTACCATTAGTCCGATTACCTCTATACACTGAGCCACTGACGGCCGAGGAATGGAATGAAGAGCTCGGCAGGTGGACAAAATCTTTGATTTCCCAACCTCCATCAGAAATATTTTCATGTCCACCGAGTCTATCAGAGTCCCTAGAAATGAAACTCTTGTGAGGGGGGAAAGAGAACTCTTTTTTACGTTCACTTTCCACCCGTGAGACCTTAGAAAGGCCAACACTAAGTCCGTGTGAGACTTGGCTAGTTGGAAGGACAACACTTGAATTAGAATGTCGTCTAGATAAGGCGCCACTGCTATGCCCCGTGGCCTTAGAACCACCAGAAGGGACCCTAGCACCTTCGTGAAGATTTGCGGCGCCGTGGCCAACCCGAAAGGAAGAGCCACAAACTGATAATGCTTGTCCAGAAAGGCGAACCTGAGGAACTGGTGATGATCTTTGTGGATAGGAAAGTGCAGATACGCATCTTTTAAGTCCACGGTGGTCATATATTGACCCTCTTGGATCAATGGTAAGATAGTCCGAATGGTCTCCATCTTGAAAGCTGGAACTCTTAGGAAATGGTTTAGGATCTTGAGATCCAGAATTGGTCTGTAGGTTCCCTACTTTTTGGGAACTATAAACAGATTGGAGTAGAACCCCTGCCCCTGTTCTGCTTTTGGAACTGGGCAGATCACTCCCATGGTAAAAAGGTCTTCTACACAGCGTAAGAACGCCTTTCTTTTTGTCGGGTTTACAGACAATTGAGAAAGATGGAACCTCCCCCTTTGAGGGGAATCCTTGAAATCTAGAAGGTATCCCTGGGTTACAATTTCTACTGCCCAGGAATCCTGAACGTCTCTTGCCCAGGCCTTAGCAAAGAGAGAGAGAGTCTATCCCCTACTAGATCCGGTCCCGGATCGGGGGCTACCCCTTCATGCTGACTTAGTGGCAGCAGCAGGCTTTTTGGCCTGTTTACCCTTGTTCCAAGCCTGATTAGGTCTCCAGGTTGGCTTGGATTGAGCAAAGTTCTCCTCTTGCTTTACAGCAGGGGAAGAGGTAGAGGGACCACTCTTGAAGTTTCGAAAGGAACGAAAATTATTTTGTTTGGTCCTTGTCTTATTTGACTTATCCTGAGGGAGGGTATGACCCTTCCCTCCAGTAATGTCTGAAATGTTCTCTTTCAATGCAGGCCTGAATAGGGTCTTACCCTTGAAAGGGATGGACAAAAGTTTAGATTTAGATGACACATCAGCTGACCAGGACTTAAGCCATAATGCTCTACACGCTAAAATGGAAAAACTTGAATTCTTAGCCGCTTTTTTAGCAAGATGCAAAGCGGCGTCTGTAATAAAAGAATTAGCCAACTTAAGAGCATTAATTCTGTCCAAAATATCATCTAGTGGGGTCTCCATCTGAAGAGCCTCTTCTAGAGCCTCAAACCAAAAGGCAGCTGCAGTGGTTACAGGAACAATGCATGCTACAGGTTGAAGAAGAAAACCTTGATAAACAAAAAATTTCTTTAGGAGACCCTCTAATTTTTTATCCATAGGATCAATGAAAGCACAACTGTCTTCAATAGGTATAGTTGTACGCTTAACCAGGGTAGAAATAGCTCCCTCCACCTTAGGGACCGTCTGCCATGAGTCCTTTATGGTGTCAGAAATGGGAACCATTTTCTTAAAAACAGGAGAGGGAGAGAACGGAATACCTGGTCTATCCCACTCCTTAGTAACAATGTCCGAAATCCTCTTAGTGACCGGAAACACATCAGTGTAAACAGGAACCTCTAAATATTTGTCCATTTTACACAATTTCTCTGTTACTACAATAGGGTCACAATCATCCAGAGTAGCTAATACCTCCCTGAGCAATAAGCGGAGGTGCTCTAGCTTAAATTTAAATGCCGTCATATCTGAATCTGTCTGAGAGAACATCTTTCCTGAATCAGAAATCTCTACCTCAGACAGCAAATCCCTCATCCCTACTTCAAAACATTGTGAGGGAATATCGGATACGGCTACTAAAGCGTCAGAAGGCTCAGCATTTGTTCTTAACCCAGAGCTACTGTGCTTCCCTTGCAACCTAGGCAGCTTAGATAAAACCTCTGTGAGGGTAGTATTCATAACTGAAGCCATATCTTGCAACGTGAAAGAATTAGACGCACTAGAAGTATTTGGCGTCGCTTGTGCAGGTGTTACTGGTTGTGACACTTGGGGAGAACTAGATGGCAAAACCTGATTTCCTTCTGTCTGAGAATCATTTAATGCCAAACTTTTATAAGTCAAAATATGCTGTTTGCAATTTATAGACATATCAGTACAAGTGGGACACATTCTAAAAGGGGGTTCCACAATGGCTTCTAAACAAATTGAACAATGAGTTTCCTCAGTGTCAGACATGTTTAACAGACTAGTAATAAAGCAAGCAAGCTTGGAAAACACTTTATTTAATGAAAAAAAAACACAATTTGCAAAAACGGTACTGTGTCTTTAAGAGAAAAAAAGGCATACACAAACTGCAAAACAGGTTAAAATTGCTTCAAAAATTCGAAATTTTAACAGTACACCCACTAAGCTTTAGAAGGATTGCACCACAAGTAAAGCAATAGACCCCCAAATGAAATAAACAGATTGATAAGTGTCTAAAACCAGTTAAAAACCCCTAAAGCACCTTGCCACAGCTCTGCTGTGGCCCTACCTGCCCTTAGGAAGCGATAATATGGGGTTTAAAGCTTCAATTAGTCCCTCAGAAGACTCTCAGGACCTCAGGAGAAGTTGCTTGCTGCTTGTAAATGTAGGCCCCGCCCACCTCACTCGTTGCTGGGGCCTACACAAAACTAACAAACCCTGCCTGAAAACCATGTGGGTTATAAACAACCCCAAAGAACCCTCAAGCAAATGTCCCCTAAAAACAGAAAACGTTACTCCCAGACACAAAAACGTTTGTCCCAAATTCACATAACAAACTGAGTGCCCACAACAAATTAACCCTTTATGCAAGCTAGTAAAAACCTCTGATAACACTAGGATTACTGCTTACCCTTCCCCTAATGGGGACACTGTGAGCCTTTCTGAGTTAACACAGTCTCTGCGGAAAATATGACTGAACATACCTCATTGCTGTATAGCAAGAAACCATTCCTCACACTGAAGTTTTCCTGTACTCCTCAGCTTCTGTGGGAACAGCAGTGGACCTTAGTTACAAATGCTAAGATCATCATCCTCCAGGCAGAAATCTTCATCTATGTCCTGTCTGAGAGTAAATAGTACACACCGGTACCATTTAAAATAACAAACACTTGATTGAAGATAAAATAAAACTAACAGTTTAACACCTCTTCTCTTTACTCTTTCCTGCTTAGAGCCAGCAAAGAGAATGACTGGGGGGGTGGAGTTAAGGGGGGAGCTATATAGACAGCTCTGCTGTGGTGCTCTCTTTGCTACTTTCTGTCAGAAAGGACAATATCCCACAAGTTAGGATGAATCCGTGGACTCTGTACACTATGTGCAAAAGAAAAAGCTCCCTTCCCCCCAGTGACAGTTGAAATAATAGAATCCAACTGAGAACCAAACAATGTATTACCTTGGAAAGAGAGAGATAACAATGTTGATTTAGAAGTCATATCAGCATTCCAAGATTTAAGCCATAAAGCTTTTCTAGCTAATATAGCTAAAGACATATCTGACATCAATTCTAATTATATAAAAAATGGCATCACAAATGAAATTATTAGCAAGAGTAGAGATGGCCCAATCAATTTTGGGGATCTTTTCCCAAAACTCCAATCTATCAATCGGGAAAGGATACAGTTTCTTAAACCTTGAAGAAGGAGTAAAAGAAGTACCCAGTCTATTCCATTCCTTAGAAATTACATCGGAAATAGCATCAGGAACTGGAAAAACCTCTGGAATAACTACATGAGGTTTAAAAAACGAATTTAAACGTTTACTGTTTTTAATATCAAGAGGACTAGTTTCCTCCATATCTAATGCAATCAACACCTCTTTTAATAAGGAACGAATATACTCCATTGTAAACAAGTATAAAGATTTGTCAGTGTCAATATCTGAGGCAGAATCGTCTGAACCAGATAGATCCTCATCAGAGATAGATAAATCAGAATGCTGTCAGTCATTTAAAAATTCATCAATTTTATGAGAAGTTTTAAAAGACCTTTAACGTTTATTAGAAGGTGGCATGACAGACAAAGCCTTCTGAATGGAATTAGAAACACATTCTCTCACACTAACAGGAATATCCTGAGCATTAGATGTTGAAGGAACAACAACAGGTAATGGATTACTACTAATGGAAATATTGTCTGCATTTGAAAGTTTATCATGACAGCTAACACAAACTACAGCCGGAGGAACAGTTACCACAAGTTTACAACAAATGCACTTAGCTTTGGTAGAACCGACATCAGGCAGCAGGATTCCAATAGTAGATTCTGAGACAGGGTCAGATTGAGACATCTTGCAATATGTAATAGCAAAAAAAACATGTAAAGCAAAATTATCAATTTCCTTATATGACAGTTTCAGGAATGGGAAAAAATGCAAACAAAATAAGCCTCTGGAAACCAGAAGCAAAATGAAATAAAGACTTAAATAATGTTAAAAAATCTGGCGCCAAGTATGACGCCCACAACTGACAAAATATTTTTTGGCGCCAAGAACTTCTGCAACAAACACGAGCGTCAAATGACGCGACTACGTGAAAACTCTTGGCGCCAACTAAGACGCCGGAAATGACGAAATTACGTCAACAAACGTAATTCTTGTGCCAAAAAGTCTTGCGCCAAGAATGACGCAATAAATTATAGCATTTTGCGCTCCCGCAAGCCTAACAGCCCGCAATTTAGAAAAGAGAGTCAATTTGAAAATTCCAGGTAAGAATTTTTTTATTTATTTTTTTCCATATGCATTTCCCAAAATTAAACTGACAGTCTGCAAAAAGGAAATATACTGATTAACCTGAATCATGGCAAATATAAGTACAAAACATATATTTAGAACTTTACATATAAAGTGCCAAACCATAGCTGAGAGTGTCTTAAATAAAAGAAAACATACTTACCAAAAGACACGCATCTACATATAGCAGATAGCCAAACCAGTACTGTAACGAAAATCAGTAGAGGTAATGGTATATAAGAGTATATTGTCGATCTGAAAAGGGAGGTAGGAGATGAATCTCTACGACCGATAACAGAGAACCTATGAAATAGATCCCCGTTAGGATGACCATTGTATTCAATAGGTAATACTCCCTTCACATCCCTCTGTCATTCACTGCACTCTGAGAGGAACCGGGCTTCAGCATGCTGAGAAGCGCATATCAACGTAGAAATCTAGCACAAACTTACTTCACCACCTCCATAGGAGGCAAATTTGTAAAACTGAATTGTGGGTGTGGTGGGGGGTGTATTTATAGGCATTTTGAGGTTTGGGAAACTTTGCCCCTCCTGGTAGGAATGTATATCCCATACGTCACTAGCTCATGGACTCTTGCATATTACATGAAAGAAATATTTTTAATAAAAAAAACAGGTCTATAATATTTTTATCAAGTTTCTCCCAGACCTGGCTAAAGTATGGGTTGCAAATGCTAAAAATAAATTGACTAAACTCGTGAAAACCCTGAGCGTTTATAAAATGATAGTTCTATATGTGATTTGTGTAGTCTCAAAGCACACATTGATGACATCATCATGCTATAAATTCAAATGTGGGCATAAACAGACAGGACCCGAAAGACACATGGAAGTGCAAAGAACAAAATGTATAATACTGACAAACTCATTACTGTAAGTAAGCATAGCCAGCTGCAACTTAATATTCCTCAATCTGCCTAGTTGCCTTACTAGCAGCAGTCGTCTGCAGTTTATTAATAAACACTAGAATCTTACAAGATGAGAATCCGCAAACAGAAGGCACAAAACGTATATACACAATTATACAGCTACAAAAAAAACATAATTTATGCTTACCTGATAAATTCCTTTCTTCTGTTGTGTGATCAGTCCACGGGTCATCATTACTTCTGGGATATTATCTGCTCCCCTACAGGAAGTGCAAGAGGATTCACCCAGCAGAGTTGCTATATAGCTCCTCCCCTCTACGTCACCTCCAGTCATTCGACCAAAGACCAACGAGAAAGGAGAAGCCAAGGGTGTAGTGGTGACTGAATTATAATTTAAAAAATATGTACCTGCCTTAAAAAACAGGGCGGGCCGTGGACTGATCACACAACAGAAGAAAGGAATTTATCAGGTAAGCATAAATTATGTTTTCTTCTGTTATGTGTGATCAGTCCACGGGTCATCATTACTTCTGGGATACCAATACCAAAGCAAAAGTACACGGATGACGGGAGGGATAGGCAGGCTCATTATACAGAAGGAACCACTGCCTGAAGAACCTTTCTCCCAAAAATAGCCTCCGAAGAAGCAAAAGTGTCAAATTTGTAAAATTTGGAAAAAGTATGAAGCGAAGACCAAGTTGCAGCCTTGCAAATCTGTTCAACAGAGGCCTCATTCTTAAAGGCCCAAGTGGAAGCCACAGCTCTAGTGGAATGAGCTGTAATTCTTTCAGGAGGCTGCTGTCCAGCAGTCTCATAGGCTAAACGTATTATGCTACGAAGCCAAAAAGAGAGAGAGGTAGCAGAAGCTTTTTGACCTCTCCTCTGTCCAGAATAAACGACAAACAGGGAAGAAGTTTGGCGAAAATCTTTAGTTGCCTGCAAGTAGAACTTGAGGGCACGAACTACATCCAGATTGTGTAGAAGACGTTCCTTCTTTGAAGAAGGATTTGGACACAAGGATGGAACAACAATCTCTTGATTGATATTCCTGTTAGTGACTACCTTAGGTAAGAACCCAGGTTTAGTACGCAGAACTACCTTGTCTGAGTGAAAGATCAGATAAGGAGAATCACAATGTAGGGCTGATAACTCAGAGACTCTTCGAGCCGAGGAAATAGCCATTAAAAATAGAACTTTCCAAGATAACAATTTTATATCAATGGAATGAAGGGGTTCAAACGGAACACCCTGTAAAACGTTAAGAACTAAGTTTAAACTCCATGGCGGAGCAACAGTTTTAAACACAGGCTTGATCCTAGCTAAAGCCTGACAAAAGGCCTGGATGTCTGAATTTTCTGACAGACGCCTGTGTAACAAGATGGACAGAGCTGAGATCTGTCCCTTTAATGAGCTAGCCGATAAACCCTTTTCTAAACCTTCTTGTAGAAAAGACAATATCCTAGGAATCCTAACCTTACTCCAGGAGTAATCTTTGGATTCACACCAGTATAGGTACTTACGCCATATTTTATGGTAAATCTTTCTGGTAACAGGCTTCCTAGCCTGTATCAGGGTATCAATAACCGACTCAGAAAAACCACGTTTTGATAAAATCAAGCGTTCAATTTCCAAGCAGTCAGCTTCAGAGAAGTTAGGCTTTGATGTTTGAATGGACCCTGAATCAGAAGGTCCTGTCTTAGAGGTAGAGACCAAGGCGGACAGGATGACATGTCCACTAGATCTGCATACCAAGTCCTGCGCGGCCATGCAGGCGCTATTAGAATCACTGATGCTCTCTCCTGTTTGATTTTGGCAATCAATCGAGGAAGCAGTGGGAAGGGTGGAAACACATAAGCCATCCTGAAGTTCCAAGGTGCTGTCAAAGCATCTATCAGAACCGCTCCCGGATCCCTGGATCTGGATCCGTAGCGAGGAAGTTTGGCGTTCTGGCGAGACGCCATGAGATCTATCTCTGGTTTGCCCCAACGTTGAAGTATTTGGGCAAAGACCTCCGGATGAAGTTCCCACTCCCCCGGATGAAGAGTCTGGCGACTCAAGAAATCCGCCTCCCAGTTCTCCACTCCCGGGATGTGGATTGCTGACAGGTGGCAAGAGTGAGACTCTGCCCAGCGAATTATCTTTGATACTTCTATCATTGCTAGGGAGCTTCTTGTCCCTCCTTGATGGTTGATGTAAGCTACAGTCGTGATGTTGTCCGACTGAAACCTGATGAACCCCCGAGTCTTTAACTGGGGCCAAGCTAGAAGGGCATTGAGAACTGCTCTCAATTCCAGAATGTTTATTGGCAGGAGACTTTCCTCCTGACTCCATTGTCCCTGAGCCTTCAGAGAATTCCAGACAGCGCCCCAACCTAGAAGGCTGGCGTCTGTTGTTACAATTGTCCAGTCCGGCCTGCTGAACGGCATCCCCCTGGACAGATGTGGCCGAGAAAGCCACCATAGAAGAGAGCTTCTGGTCTCTTGATCCAGATTCAGAGTGGGGGACAAATCTGAGTAATCCCCATTCCACTGACTCAGCATGCACAATTGCAGCGGTCTGAGATGTAGGCGTGCAAAGGGAACTATGTCCATTGCTGCTACCATTAAGCCGATCACCTCCATGCATTGAGCTACTGACGGGAGTTGAATGGAATGAAGGACACGGCATGCATTTAGAAGCTTTGTTAATCTGTCTTCTGTCAGATAAATCTTCATTTCTACAGAATCTATAAGAGTCCCCAAGAATGGAACTCTTGTGAGAGGAAAGAGAGAACTCTTCTTTTCGTTCACTTTCCATCCATGCGACCTTAGAAATGCCAGAACTAACTCTGTATGAGACTTGGCAGTTTGAAAGCTTGAAGCTTGTATCAGAATGTCGTCTAGGTACGGAGCTACCGAAATTCCTCGCGGTCTTAGTACCGCCAGAAGGGCACCCAGAACCTTTGTAAAGATTCTTGGAGCCGTAGCCAATCCGAATGGAAGGGCTACAAACTGGTAATGCCTGTTTAAGAAGGCAAACCTTAGATACCGGTAATGATCTTTGTGAATCGGTATGTGAAGGTAAGCATCCTTCAAATCCACTGTGGTCATGTACTGACCCTCTTGGATCATGGGTAAGATTGTCCGAATAGTTTCCATTTTGAACGATGGAACTCTTAGGAATTTGTTTAGGATCTTTAAATCCAAGATTGGCCTGAAAGTTCCCTCTTTTTTGGGAACCACAAACAGGTTTGAGTAAAACCCTTGTCCTTGTTCCGACCGCGGAACCGGATGGATCACTCCCATTAATAATAGATCTTGTACACAGCGTAGAAACGCGTCCTTCTTTATTTGGTTTGTTGACAACCTTGACAGATGAAATCTCCCTCTTGGAGGAGAGAATTTGAAGTCTAGAAGGTATCCCTGAGATATGATCTCTAGCGCCCAGGGATCCTGGACATCTCTTGCCCAAGCCTGGGCGAAGAGAGAGAGTCTGCCCCCCACCAGATCCGGTCCCGGATCGGGGGCCCTCGGTTCATGCTGTCTTTGGGGCAGCAGCAGGTTTACTGGCCTGCTTGCCCTTGTTCCAGGACTGGTTAGGCTTCCAGCCTTGTCTGTAACGAGCAACAGCTCCTCCCTGTTTTGGTGCAGTGGAAGTTGGCGCTGCTCCTGCTTTGAAATTCCGAAAGGGATGAAAATTAGACTGTCTAGCCTTAGCTTTGGCTTTGTCTTGAGGTAGAGCGTGGCCCTTACCTCCTGTAATGTCAGCAATAATTTCTTTCAAACCGGGCCCAAATAAAGTTTGCCCCTTGAAAGGTATATTAAGTAATTTGGACTTAGAAGTTACATCAGCCGACCAGGATTTTAGCCACAGCGCCCTGCGTGCCTGAATGGCGAATCCTGAATTCTTAGCCGTAAGTTTGGTTAAATGTACTACGGCCTCCGAAATGAATGAATTAGCTAGTTTAAGGACTCTAAGCCTGTCCGTAATGTCGTCCAGCGTAGCTGAACTAAGGTTCTCTTCCAGAGACTCAATCCAAAATGCTGCCGCAGCCGTGATCGGCGCGATGCATGCAAGGGGTTGTAATATAAAACCTTGTTGAACAAACATTTTCTTAAGGTAACCCTCTAATTTTTTATCCATAGGATCTGAAAAAGCACAGCTATCCTCCACCGGGATAGTGGTACGCTTAGCTAAAGTAGAAACTGCTCCCTCCACCTTAGGGACCGTTTGCCATAAGTCCCGTGTGGTGGCGTCTATAGGAAACATCTTTCTAAATATTGGAGGGGGTGAGAACGGCACACCGGGTCTATCCCACTCCTTAGTAACAATTTCAGTTAATCTCTTAGGTATAGGAAAAACGTCAGTACTCGCCGGTACCGCAAAGTATTTATCCAACCTACACATTTTCTCTGGTATTGCAACAGCGTTACAATCGTTGAGAGCTGCTAAGACCTCCCCTAGTAATACACGGAGGTTTTCCAATTTAAATTTAAAATTTGAAATATCTGAATCCAATCTGTTTGGATCAGAACCGTCACCTACAGAATGAAGCTCTCCGTCCTCATGCTCTGCAAGCTGTGACGCAGTATCAGACATGGCCCTAGAATTATCAGCGCACTCTGTTCTCACCCCAGAGTGATCACGCTTGCCTCTTAGTTCTGGTAATTTAGCCAAAACTTCAGTCATAACAGTAGCCATATCTTGTAATGTTATCTGTAATGGCTGCCCAGATGTACTAGGCGCCATAATATCACGCACCTCCCGGGCGGGAGATGCAGGTACTGACACGTGAGGCGAGTTAGTCGGCATAACTCTCCCCTCGCTGTTTGGTGAAATTTGTTCAATTTGTACAGATTGGCTTTTATTTAAGGTAGCATCAATACAGTTAGTACATAAATTTCTATTGGGCTCCACCTTGGCATTGGAACAAATGACACAGGTATCTTCCTCTGAATCAGACATGTTTAACACACTAGCAATAAACATGCAACTCGGTTACAATTTTATTTAATAAAAACGTACTGTGCCTCAAGAAGCACTAAACGATTAAATGACAGTTGAAATAATGAACTGAAAAACAGTTATAGCATCACTCTTAACAAACAACACAACTTTTTAGCAAAGGTTTGTTCCCATCAGTAAAATAACACTAATTAAATTTTAAACATAAAAATTACAGAGCAACGTTTTAAATCACAGTCACTATATAAGTCTCACAGCTCTGCTGAGAGAATCTACCTCCCTTCAAAGAAGTTTGAAGACCCCTGAGTTCTGTTAGAGATGAACCGGATCATGCAGAAAAACTGACTGGAAATTTTTGATGCGTAGCAAAGAGCGCCAAAAACGGCCCCTCCCTCTCACACACAGCAGTGAGAGAGAAACGAAACTGTCATAATTAACACAAGCAAACTGCCAAGTGGAAAAATAATGCCCAAATACTTATTCACTCAGTACCTCATTAATGCAAACGATTCTACATTCCAGCAAAAACGTTTAACATGAAAAATACCTAATAAAAGGTTTAATGTGCTTTTACAGAGTAATTCCGGTGAAATACCATCCCCAGAATACTAAGTGTAGAGTATACATACATGTTCATTATAACGGTATGGCAGGATTTTTTCATCAATTCCAGTCAGAAAATAAAAACTGCTACATACCTCAATGCAGAATCAACTGCCCGCTGTCCCCTGATCTGAAGTCTTTACCTCCCTCAGATGGCCGAGAAACAGCAATATGATCTTAACTACTCCGGTTAAAATCATAAGAAAAACTCTGGTAGATTCTTCTTCAAACTCTGCCAGAGAGGTAATAACACGCTCCGGTGCTATTGTAAAATAACAAACTTTTGATTGAAGTTCTAAAAACTAAGTATAATCACCATAGTCCTCTCACACCTCCTATCTAGTCTTTGGGTGCAAGAGAATGACTGGAGGTGACGTAGAGGGGAGGAGCTATATAGCAACTCTGCTGGGTGAATCCTCTTGCACTTCCTGTAGGGGAGCAGATAATATCCCAGAAGTAATGATGACCCGTGGACTGATCACACATAACAGAAGAAATCAAAACACTTCAGACCTCAATAAATACATAACGGCATATCCCAACGTGCACACCTGATAACCAAAGCACTTAGGGGACAATAAAAAAATGAGATCCTAGAAGCTAAGGGTAATTGCCTGTCCAGACAGCAAAATAAAATGATAGTAGGTAGCAGGAAGGTGTGAAGTCCTATATCCATTCAAGGCTTTTAATTCAGTATGGAGAACAGATTGCATTTAAAGGGTTAACCTTAAAATGGTAAACTACAAAAGCTTATACTTTATATTCAGAATGTTAAATATAAAATGTTAAAAGACAAAGGATTAGCAAGTACCTTGTAACCAGTAACACAAAAGCACAGGTGTATAATAAGCCTTTCTGTAGACAACACCCATAGTGGGCTTCTTAGATCTTCTATCAAACTATATACACACTGTGAAGTTGAACATGTATTTGAAGAAATAGTGCAGGTGCATTAATATGATACTGACCTACGGAAAACGCTTTAAAAAATAGATCAGAAGACAGCAAGAGCAAATCTATATTCTTTAAAATGTGCACTGCAAAGCATTATAGTTATTGTGAATGACAGTATTTATATTGCTATCCCACTTCAGACTAGTAGTATTGATGCTAAAGAGATTAAAAAACAGACCTCACATTAGTATTTTGATTAAATGTTCTGTTTGTCCCCCTTACCGTATCCAGTGTGACCGAGCACTTCCATCTGATTGCCAGTAGGATGTTGTTTCACCATTTGTCATCTTAATGATGTCGGACGTGTTTGATGAGGTCTCTATGTGATTATAGCATTTTGTTATGGATTTGAATCTCAAAGCTTCATCATCTCCAGTTAAAATTGCTGGACATTCTATTAAAGAGAGAGCAATTAATCCCATTTCAAGTGTAAATAAAAACAATAAAGGGTGATTATTATAAACATACAAATACAACAAATACATTAATGCCAACATAACTTATGTAGGATTAAAATGGACAGTACTCACTTTGAGAAATGATTATAAAATCTAGAAGTACGTGTAGTAAATCAACTTTGAAATATACTTTTAATTACTTATTTTACCTCTTTCCCTGTAATTTAAGTCTGAAGATTTAAGTCTGAAAACCCTATGGCCAAAAGTATGTGGAAACCCCTACTTATTATTGAGTTCAGGCGTTTCAGTCACCCCTATTGCTATTATGTGCATAAAATCCAGAAAGTAGCCATGAAATATCCATAGACATACATTGGCAGTACAAAGGTCCTTACTTAAGAGCTCAGTCACTTTAAACAAAGTACTATCATAGCATTCCACCTTTGCCACAAGTCAGAAATCCAAATGCAAATCACGCAAGCTCACAGAGTGGGGCTGTTGAGTGCTGAAGCACATAGCATGTCACCTATCATCTGTTGCAACACTCATTACAGAGTTACAAACTGCATCTGGAAGAAACATCAGCACTAGACCATTTTCTTATTGTACTATTTCTTGTGTACACCTATGTTTTTGGCACCTGCAAAACGAGTAAAACACATAGCTTAAGTCCATTCTAGAGTGGCAATCCACTTCTAGTTGAAATCTGAACATGGGCTATGATTGGGGGCTGCACACATATGCTATTGGTAAAAAGCTTTATGCTCCATGTTCAGATAAGGATCTGCAGTATTTTCCTGCTGCAGAGCGGACTTAAGCCATTTGTTTAATCCCTTTGTGAGGGTCAACCACATAGCTATATGCAAGTAATTGTGCAATAAGCAAATGCTCATTTAAACATTGGTTTGAATGTACTTATGTAAGGTGAGCACTGATTGTCTAAAATGCGAGTCTGTCAAAAGACAATTATAACTGTGTTGGTTATGCAAAACTGGGGAATAGGTAATAAAGGGATTATTTATCTTTTAAAAAACAAATATTCTGGTGTTGACTGTCCCTTTAAACATTGGTTTTAATGTGCTTATGTAAGGTACCCACGCAAATCATACCTTGGTTTTAATAGGCAAAGCACTTAGAAAATAGGTTAGCAGAAATACCCAAACAGGACAAAACCACACCATATTAAATACAAAAAGTAAGTAGTTTTTTGTGTCATTTTCTATAGTAAACAACAGAAAGCAGGCCATTATTTCCTAAATATTTCAGTCATTTTATGGTTTCACATTTTGCATCAATTGGGCAGCAATATCATTATCTCTACTAGGCCTGTGCATTTGACAACTTTGTTAGCTGAATTTGCACAGGCTCTTACAAAGAGCCGAAGGCCGCAAGCCAAATGCACAGGCCTAATCTCCACTGCACGGGTAAAAAGGGAACTCATAAGAATCATGGCATATGTATGAAGAAAGAAAAGGAAACATGGTGCAATATATTCAAAACCTCAATCAAATTACGTACTTACTTGTTCCAAAACAACATATGCTCTACTGTATGTGCTTTCGTAGAATACCAGGGTGGCAGTTACTACACATTTACTAACAAGTGTGAAAGTCTGTGTGGAACATAAGTTACACAAACCTAAAGAACACTTGGCTTTTAAAAGTTTGGATAGTTTGTAAATTTTTATTGTTATAATTTTAAATTAACGCATTTGTATTTTAACTCACTGCCACGCTTGCCTGAATAGATGGAGTAAGGATTACTTGTGAGGCGATGTATGAGCCTTTAAATCCTACAGCAAGCATATAAGATTGATCATATACTGCTCTGAAACATGTCAGTATATAGTTGGAGTGACAGTAATCTGACTGAAATTGGGAATATATAGTAATATGTATCCATTTCTTTCTCCTTACATGTACTGTGGTGGAGCCATTGAAGACATTTGGGGATACTAACTGTAGTAAACCCTAGTGTTACATAAAGCAGTTATGTATTGTGTTAATTCCCACAGTATTATAATTGATCACATTTATTTACATTTCTGGTTTTATATTTAGTGATTATTTCTCCCCAGTTTATATCACAATCATGAAAAGTCTAGTCAAAAAAACAGAATTTATGTTTACCTGATAAATTACTTTCTCCAACGGTGTGTCCGGTCCACGGCGTCATCCTTACTTGTGGGATATTCTCTTCCCCAACAGGAAATGGCAAAGAGCCCAGCAAAGCTGGTCACATGATCCCTCCTAGGCTCCGCCTACCCCAGTCATTCGACCGACGTTAAGGAGGAATATTTGCATAGGAGAAACCATATGATACCGTGGTGACTGTAGTTAAAGAAAATAAATTATCAGACCTGATTAAAAAACCAGGGCGGGCCGTGGACCGGACACACCGTTGGAGAAAGTAATTTATCAGGTAAACATAAATTCTGTTTTCTCCAACATAGGTGTGTCCGGTCCACGGCGTCATCCTTACTTGTGGGAACCAATACCAAAGCTTTAGGACACGGATGAAGGGAGGGAGCAAATCAGGTCACCTAAATGGAAGGCACCACGGCTTGCAAAACCTTTCTCCCAAAAATAGCCTCAGAAGAAGCAAAAGTATCAAACTTGTAAAATTTGGTAAAAGTGTGCAGTGAAGACCAAGTCGCTGCCCTACATATCTGATCAACAGAAGCCTCGTTCTTGAAGGCCCATGTGGAAGCCACAGCCCTAGTGGAAGGAGCTGTGATCCTTTCAGGAGGCTGCCGTCCGGCAGTCTCGTAAGCCAATCTGATGATGCTTTTAATCCAAAAGAGAGAGAGAGGTAGAAGTTGCTTTTTGACCTCTCCTTTTACCAGAATAAACAACAAACAAGGAAGATGTTTGTCTAAAATCCTTTGTAGCATCTAAATAGAATTTTAGAGCGCGAACAACATCCAAATTGTGCAACAAACGTTCCTTCTTCGAAACTGGTTTCGGACACAGAGAAGGCACGACTATCTCCTGGTTAATGTTTTTGTTAGAAACAACTTTTGGAAGAAAACCAGGTTTAGTACGTAAAACCACCTTATCTGCATGGAACACCAGATAAGGAGGAGAACACTGCAGAGCAGATAATTCTGAAACTCTTCTAGCAGAAGAAATTGCAACCAAAAACAAAACTTTCCAAGATAATAACTTAATATCAACGGAATGTAAGGGTTCAAACGGAACCCCCTGAAGAACTGAAAGAACTAAGTTGAGACTCCAAGGAGGAGTCAAAGGTTTGTAAACAGGCTTGATTCTAACCAGAGCCTGAACAAAGGCTTGAACATCTGGCACAGCTGCCAGCTTTTTGTGAAGTAACACAGACAAGGCAGAAATCTGTCCCATCAAGGAACTTGCAGATAATCCTTTTTCCAATCCTTCTCGAAGGAAGGATAGAATCTTAGGAATCTTAACCTTGTCCCAAGGGAATCCTTTAGATTCACACCAACAGATATATTTTTTCCAAATTTTGTGGTAAATTTTTCTAGTCACAGGCTTTCTGGCCTGAACAAGAGTATCAATAACAGAATCTGAGAACCCTCGCTTTGATAAGATCAAGCGTTCAATCTCCAAGCAGTCAGCTGGAGTGGGACCAGATTCGGATGTTCGAACGGACCTTGAACAAGAAGGTCTCGTCTCAAAGGTAGCTTCCATGGTGGAGCCGATGACATATTCACCAGATCTGCATACCAAGTCCTGCGTGGCCACGCAGGAGCTATCAAGATCACCGACGCCCTCTCCTGATTGATCCTGGCTACCAGCCTGGGGATGAGAGGAAACGGCGGGAATACATAAGCTAGTTTGAAGGTCCAAGGTGCTACTAGTGCATCTACTAGGGTCGCCTTGGGATCCCTGGATCTGGACCCGTAGCAAGGAACCTTGAAGTTCTGACGAGAGGCCATCAGATCCATGTCTGGAATGCCCCACAGTTGAGTGATTTGGGCAAAGATTTCCGGATGGAGTTCCCACTCCCCCGGATGCAATGTCTGACGACTCAGAAAATCCGCTTCCCAATTTTCCACTCCTGGGATGTGGATTGCAGACAGGTGGCAGGAGCGAGTCTCCGCCCATTGAATGATTTTGGTCACTTCTTCCATCGCCAGGGAACTCCTTGTTCTCCCCTGATGGTTGATGTACGCAACAGTCGTCATGTTGTCTGATTGAAACCGTATGAACTTGGCCCTCGCTAGCTGAGGCCAAGCCTTGAGAGCATTGAATATCGCTCTCAGTTCCAGAATATTTATCGGTAGAAGAGATTCTTCCCGAGACCAAAGACCCTGAGCTTTCAGGGATCCCCAGACCGCGCCCCAGCCCATCAGACTGGCGTCGGTCGTGACAATGACCCACTCTGGTCTGCGGGAGGTCACCCCTTGTGACAGGTTGTCCAGGGACAGCCACCAACGGAGTGAGTCTCTGGTCCTCTGATTTACTTGTATCTTCGGAGACAAGTCTGTATAGTCCCCATTCCACTGACTGAGCATACACAGTTGTAATGGTCTTAGATGAATGCGCGCAAAAGGAACTATGTCCATTGCCGCTACCATCAAACCTATCACTTCCATGCACTGCGCTATGGAAGGAAGAGGAACGGAATGAAGTATCCGACAAGAGTTTAGAAGTTTTGTTTTTCTGGTCTCTGTCAGAAAAATCCTCATTTCTAAGGAGTCTATTATTGTTCCCAAGAAGGGAACTCTTGTCGACGGAGATAGAGAACTCTTTTCCACGTTCACTTTCCATCCGTGAGATCTGAGAAAGGCCAGGACTATGTCCGTGTGAGCCTTTGCTTGAGGAAGGGACGACGCTTGAATTCCAAGTAAGGTACTACAGCAATGCCCCTTGGTCTTAGCACCGCCAGAAGGGACCCTAGTACCTTTGTGAAAATCCTTGGAGCAGTGGCTAATCCGAAAGGAAGCGCCACGAACTGGTAATGCTTGTCCAGGAATGCGAACCTTAGGAACCGATGATGTTCCTTGTGGATAGGAATATGTAGATACGCATCCTTTAAATCCACCGTGGTCAAGAATTGACCTTCCTGGATGGAAGGATTGTTCGAATGGTTTCCATTTTGGACGATGGAACCTTGAGAAACTTGTTTAGGATCTTGAGATCTAAGATTGGTCTGAACGTTCCCTCTTTTTTGGGAACTACGAACAGATTGGAGTCACTTCCAGAAGATAACCTTGGGAGACTATTTCTAGCGCCCAAGGATCCAGAACATCTCTTGCCCAAGCCTGAGTGAAGAGAGAGAGTCTGCCCCCCACCAAATCCGGTCCCGGATCGGGGGCCCGCATCTCATGCTGTCTTGGGAGCAGTGGCAGGTTTCTTGGCCTGCTTTCCTTTGTTCCAGCCTTGCATTGGTCTCCAGGCTGGATTGGCTTGAGAAGTATTACCCTCCTGCTTAGAGGACGTAGCACTTGGGGCTGGTCCGTTTCTGCGAAAGGGACGAAAATTAGGTTTATTTTTGGCCTTGAAAGACCTATCCTGAGGAAGGGCGTGGCCCTTGCCCCCAGTGATATCAGAGATAATCTCTTTCAAGTCAGGGCCAAACAGTGTTTTCCCCTTGAAAGGAATGTCAAGCAATTTGTTCTTGGAAGACGCATCCGCTGACCAAGATTTTAACCAAAGCGCTCTGCGCGCCACAATAGCAAACCCAGAATTTTTCGCCGCTAACCTAGCCAATTGCAAGGTGGCGTCTAGGGTGAAAGAATTAGCCAATTTAAGAGCACGAATTCTGTCCATAATCTCCTCATAAGAAGAAGAATTACTAATAATCGCCTTTTCTAGCTCATCGAACCAGAAACACGCGGCTGTAGTGACAGGGACAATGCATGCAATTGGTTGTAGAAGGTAACCTTGCTGAACAAACATCTTTTTTAGCAAACCTTCTAATTTTTTATCCATAGGATCTTGGAAAGCACAACTATCTTCTATGGGTATAGTGGTGCGCTTGTTTAGAGTAGAAACCGCCCCCTCGACCTTGGGGACTGTCTGCCATAAGTCCTTTCTGGGGTCGACTATAGGAAACAATTTTTTAAATATGGGGGGAGGTACGAAAGGTATACCGGGCCTGTCCCATTCTTTATTAACAATGTACGCCACCCGCTTGGGTATAGGAAAAGCTTCGGGGGGCCCCGGGGCCTCTAGGAACTTGTCCATTTTACATAGTGTTTCTGGAATGACCAGATAATCACAATCATCCAAATTGGATAACACCTCCTTAAGCAGAGCGCAGAGATGTTCCAACTTAAATTTAAAAGTAATCACATCAGGTTCAGCTTGTTGAGAAATTTTTCCTGAATCTGAAATTTCTCCCTCAGACAAAACCTCCCTGGCCCCCTCAGACTGGTGTAGGGGCCCTTCAGAAACAATATCATCAGCGTCCTCATGCTCTTCAGTATTTTCTAAAACAGAGCAGTCGCGCTTTCGCTGATAAGTGGGCATATTGGCTAAAATGTTTTTGATAGAATTATCCATTACAGCCGTTAAATGTTGCATAGTAAGGAGTATTGGCGCGCTAGATGTACTAGGGGCCTCCTGTATGGGCAAGACTGGTGTAGACGAAGGAGGGGATGATGCAGTACCATGCTTACTCCCCTCACTTGAGGAATCATCTTGGGCATCATTTTTTCTAAATTTTTTATGACATAAATCACATCTATTTAAATGAGAAGGAACCTTGGCTTCCCCACAGTCAGAACACAATCTATCTGGTAGTTCAGACATGTTAAACAGGCATAAACTTGATAACAAAGCACAAAAAACGTTTTAAAATAAAACCGTTACTGTCACTTTAAATTTTAAACTGAACACACTTTATTACTGCAATTGCGAAAAAGTATGAAGGAATTGTTCAAAATTCACCAAAATTTCACCACAGTGTCTTAAAGCCTTAAAAGTATTGCACACCAAATTTGGAAGCTTTAACCCTTAAAATAACGGAACCGGAGCCGTTTTTATATTTAACCCCTTTACAGTCCCTGGAATCTGCTTTGCTGAGACCCAACCAAGCCCAAAGGGGAATACGATACCAAATGATGCCTTCAGAAAGACTTTTCTATGTATCAGAGCTCCACACACATGCAGCTGCATGTCATGCTGTTCTCAAAAACAAGTGCGCCATACCGGCGCGAAAATGAGGCTCTGACTATGATTAGGGAAAGCCCCTATAGAATAAGGTGTCTAAAACAGTGCCTGCCGATATTATTTTACAAAAAATACCCAGATTAAATGATTCCTCAAGACTAAATATGTGTAAATATGAACGATTTAGCCCAGAAAATGTCTACAGTCTTAATAAGCCCTTGTGAAGCCCTTATTTACTGTCTGAATAAAAATGGCTTACCGGATCCCATAGGGAAAATGACAGCTTCCAGCATTACATCGTCTTGTTAGAATGTGTCATACCTCAAGCAGCAAAAGACTGCTCACTGTTCCCCCAACTGAAGTTAATTCCTCTCAACAGTCCTGTGTGGAACAGCCATGGATTTTAGTAACGGTTGCTAAAATCATTTTCCTCATACAAACAGAAATCTTCATCTCTTTTCTGTTTCAGAGTAAATAGTACATACCAGCACTATTTTAAAATAACAAACTCTTGATTGAATAATAAAAACTACAGTTAAACACTAAAAAACTCTAAGCCATCTCCGTGGAGATGTTGCCTGTACAACGGCAAAGAGAATGACTGGGGTAGGCGGAGCCTAGGAGGGATCATGTGACCAGCTTTGCTGGGCTCTTTGCCATTTCCTGTTGGGGAAGAGAATATCCCACAAGTAAGGATGACGCCGTGGACCGGACACACCTATGTTGGAGAAATAAACTTTCATGATTCAGATAGGGCATATAATTTTTAACAACTTTCCAATTGAGTTTTATCATCAATTTTGCTTTATTCTATTCTTAGTTGAAAGCTAAACCTAGGTAGGCTCATATGCAAGTTGCTTAGCCCTTGAAGGGCGCCTCTGAATGCATTTTGACATTTTTTCACAACTAGAGGGTGTAGACTATCCCTTTAACATGAAAACAGGGGTACTAATGGCACTACTAATGTGAAGGGTTACGGATTGCTTATCTATATCACTTAATTAGGTCTAAAAATATATAAGCAGGGGTGCTGTGTACTGGATATACACAAGACAAATATGTCAGTCAAAGTCGAAAATAACCTTTATTAGGATATTTAAAAATTCAGACATACACACAGAAAAACAACTCTAAAAACACAGGAAGTGGTAGGTTGTTAGTATATAAATGCACAAAAACAGTGTATGCCACTTCAAAGTTGGTACAAATTATACATGGTAAGATAGCTCTGGCCTAGGATGTCGGTTTTAATCCATAGTCAGGGTATATATCATGTATTGTAAAAATAGATATATAGGTCCAGGGGGTCTCATAAGAGAATAAATTCAGATCTATAATGCAAATAGATATTGCATATAAACAAAGGTAACACAATAATCCCAGGTGGTTGCGTCTATAAATTGCTATTATCATAGGTGAATTGCTTCCAAAGGCAGCCCTTAAAGCGACATGAAACCCACATTTTTTCTTTCGTGATTTAGAAAGAGCGTGTCATTTTAAACAACTTTCTCATTTTCTTCTATTATCTCATTTGCTTCATTCTCTTGATATCACTTGCTGAAAAGCATATCTAGATATGCTCAGTAGCTGCCGATTGGTTGCTGCACATAGAGGCCTTGTGTGATTGGCTCACACATGTGCCTTGCTATTTCTTCAACAAAGGATATCTAAAGAATTGAGCAAATTAGATAATAGAAGTAAATTGGAAAGTTGTTTAAAATTACATGCCCTATCTGAATCATTAAAGTTTAATTTTGACTAGACTGCCCCTTTAAGTATGCTGTTACTATTAGACTATATCATATATTTGATGATACTGCTAAATGCAGCATTTAGGATATTATAAATAAGTATAACGAAGAGTTAAAGCGATAAACTGTCAGTTGCAAAGACTAAGAGTAAATTGCTAGTCTAATTGCTAATAGTCTTAGATAACCACTGATGTAATAAATAATAATAAAAAGATTATTTTCAGTTTATAAGTCTTTAGTGTCTTTTCATCAATACTATTTATATCAGGATAAATAATTAGTTGGTAATGAAATAAGATGCGATCCAAGCTGTTGAATTTTTCTTAAATCCACTTTGATTGGACCTAAGTTAAAGGTGATCCAAGTGGAATATGACAACCTAGGAGGTGGAGCTATGAAGCCAATAAATACTTGCGCTTCACATTAATTTAATGTTTATTAAATAAGCATTTTTTTTAAATTAGCAGGAATATGTGTGATGGTTATTATTACTCTGAGCGACCGGATGCATAATAGTGATGACTACACGCAGCGTATACTAGCGCGTGGTAGATCATATAATTTAACATAGCTACTTAGCAAGCGTCAGTTACCGCTATCTACCGTATCTTAGCACATTTATGATACAGCTGTTTGCCATTCGTTTATGGGGGAATATAATTTAATCTTATGATAATACTATATCTGTAATACTGCCGCAAGTGAATTGTGTCTATTGCTAAATATACTGTGGTTCTAATGACAGGACGTGACTTTGATCATTTCGGTATACTAAACACTAGCAGCCTCTTGAGTATTTAACAAAGGATATAAACAGATACCGCTGACTTTTTTAGTGTTATGCCTTAAGTTATAACCAGCATTTCTACATCAGACGTAATTGCGCATTTATAGTGGATACAAGTATCTTGATACAAGGTATAATTTCAGGTTGATACTATACGAATATCATCTTATGACAATCATATTAACTTTATATGAATGTAACGATAGTGTTGCAATAAGTATCATTCATTTATACTACAGATTTAACGTACAAACATAACAACCTCAATCTGTACCTATACTATTTCATTACCCACTAATTATTTATCCTGATATAAATACTATTGATAAAAAGACACTAAAGACTTATTATAGACTGAAAATAATCTTTTTATTATTATTTATTACATCGGTGGCTAAGACTATTCGCAATTAGACTAGCAATTTACTTTTAGTCTTTGCAACTGACAGTTTATCGCTTTAACTCTTTGTTATACTTATAATATCCTAAATGCTGCATTTAGCAGTATCATCAAATATATGATATAGTCTAATAGTAACAGCATACTTAAGGGCTGCCTTTGGAAGCAATTCACCTAAGATAATATCAATTTATAGACGCAACCACCTGGGATTATTGTGTTACCTTTGTTTATATGCAATATCTATTTGCATTATAGATCTGAATTTATTCTCTTAGAGACCCCCTGGACCTATATATCTATTTTTACAATACATGATATATACCCTGACTATGGATTAAAACCGACATCCTAGGCCAGAGCTATCTTACCATGTATAATTTGTACCAACTTTGAAGTGGCATACACTGTTTTTGTGCATTTATATACTAACAACCTACCACTTCCTGTGTTTTTAGAGTTGTTTTTCTGTGTGTATGTCTGAATTTTTAAATATCCTAATAAAGGTTATATTTTAATTTTTAGTTTCCTCCTCCGTCCATCTATTTGACCACTAATCTTTCCAATAGGCCTTAAGGATAGTGAGTGCTACACACATGTACATAACCGTCAGCTTTGACTGACATATTTGTCTTGTGTATCCCTTTAAGATACCTGCTGGTAGATCTCAACCTACCTGTTGGAGACACATGGATTAGACCAAAACAAAAAACTTTAAAATGTGAAAAGGAAGAAAAAAAGCATGCATATAACAATTCTGTTTACCCTTCTCTATCTTCTGCAGCTTTTGTAAGTAGTCTTTAAGAACAGCAGAGCGCATGTTGCAGATGTTATTGCAGCACTCCAACACAGGGAACGGGATCACAGTGCTGGGGATGCGATTTCGATGTAAAAATCGCAACGTCTTTAAAGAATGTAAACTTAGTCGCTCCTTGGATTTGGAGAATATGTCAATGAAACCTAAAAAAGAATAACGGTTACCTCAGAAAATCCAACAGAAAAAAAAGTCTAACAAATTCTTAATTAGTTAATTTCGTTAGCTTTTCTTGGAAATAAATGCATTTTTAATGTAAAATGCTAGATTTTCCTACAAATATTGCAACAAAAACACACCATTTTAAACGTATATTTACATAAACAAAAACATCTGTAGTGTTCAATTCGGTTAAATATACTTACAATATCAAGAGGTAGCTGTTTAAAGTCAGATATTTAAGGGGATAGGAAAGTCAAAATTAAACTTGCATGATTCAGAGAGAGCATGTAATTTTAAGACACTTAAAATCACTTCCGTTTTCAAATGTACATTGTTTGCTTGGTATACATTGTTGAAAAAGAATATGTACGTATCCTACACAACTGTGAGCTAGCTGGTGATTGGTGCCTGCACACATTTGCCTCTTGTGATTGGCTCACTAGATGTGTTCAGCTATCTTCCAGTACTGCATTGCTGCTCCTTCAGCAAATGATAACAAGAGAATAGTTAGATAATAGAAAAAGTTGTTCAAAATTACATGCTCTATCGGAATCACATAATAAAAAACAGAATTTATGCTTACCTGATAAATTACTTTCTCTTGTGGTGTATCCAGTCCACGGATTCATCCTTTACTTGTGGGATATTCTCCTTCCTAACAGGAAGTGGCAAAGAGAGCACACAGCAGAGCTATCCATATAGCTCCCCCTCTAGCTCCACCCCCCAGTCATTCGACCGGAGGTTAGGAAGAAAAAGGAGAAACCATAGGGTGCAGTGGTGACTGTAGTTTAGGATACACCACAAGAGAAAGTAATTTATCAGGTAAGCATAAATTCGGTTTTCTCTTGTAAGGTGTATCCAGTCCACGGATTCATCCTTTACTTGTGGGATACCAATACCAAAGCTTTAGGACAAGGATGAAGGGAGGGAACAAGACAGGTACCTTAAACGGAAGGCACCACTGCTTGTAAAACCTTTCTCCCAAAAATAGCCTCCGAAGAAGCAAAAGTATCGAATTTGGAAAATTTGGAAAATTTGGAAAAAGTATGCAGCGAAGACCAAGTCGCTGCCTTACAAATCTGTTCAACAGAAGCCTCATTTTTCAAAGCCCATGTGGAAGCCACTGCTCTGGTAGAATGAGCAGTAATTGTTTCAGGAGGCTGCTGGCCAGCAGTCTCATAGGCCAGACGGATGATGCTTTTCAGCCAAAAGGAAAGAGAGGTAGCAGTCGCCTTCTGACCTCTCCTCTTACCAGAATAGATGACAAACAATGAAGTTGTTTGTCTGAAATCCTTAGTTGCTTGTAAATAGAACTTTAAAGCACGAACCACATCAAGATTGTGTAACAGACGTTCCTTCTTCGAAGAAGGATTAGGACACAGAGAAGGAACAACAATTTCCTGATTAATATTCTTATTAGACACAAACTTAGGAAGAAAACCGGGTTTGGTACGCAAAACTACCTTATCTGCGTGGAAAACCAAATAAGGTGAGTCACACTGCAAAGCAGATAACTCTGAAACTCTTCGAGCAGAAGAGATAGCTACCAAAAACAAAACTTTCAAAGATAAAAGCTTAATATCTATGGAATGTAAAGGTTCAAACGGAACCCCTTGCAGAACTGAAAGAACTAAATTCAGACTCCATGGCGGAGCCACAGGTCTATAAACAGGCTTGATTCTGACTAAAGCCTGACTAAAAGCTTGAACGACTGGTACCTCTGCCAGACGTTTGTGTAAAAGAATAGACAAAGCAGATATCTGTCCTTTAAAAGGGACTAGCTGATAATCCATTCTCCAATCCTTCTTGGAGAAAGGACAATATCCTGGGAATCCTAATCTTACTCCATGAGTAACCCTTGGATTCGCATCAACAAAGATATTTTCGCCAAATCTTATGGTAGATTTTCCTGATGACAGGCTTTCTGGCCTGAACCAGGGTATCGATAACCGACTCAGAGAAACCACGCTTAGATAGAATTAGGCGTTCAATCTCCAAGCAGTCAGACGCAGAGAAATTAGATTTGGATGTCTGAAAGGACCTTGAAGTAGAAGGTCCTGCCTCATTGGCAGAGTCCATGGTGGAACTGATGACATGTCCACTAGGTCTGCATACCAGGTCCTGCGTGGCCACGCAGGCGCTATTAGAATCACTGACGCCCTCTCCTGCTTGATTCTGGCCACCAGACGAGGAAGGAGAGGAAACGGTGGAAACACATAGGCCAGATTGAAGGACCAAGGCGCTGCTAGAGCATCTATCAACGCCGCCTGGGGATCCCGGGACCTGGACCCATAAAGAGGAAGTTTGGCATTCTGACGGGACGCCATCAGATCCAATTCTAGAGTTCCCACTCCCCCGGATGAAAAGTCTGACGACTTAGAAAATCCGCTTCCCAGTTGTCTACTCCTGGGATGTGAATTGCTGAGAGGTGGCAAGAGTGATCCTCCGCCCACCTGATTATTTTGGTTACTTACATCATTGCTAGGGGACTCCTTGTTCCCCCTTGATGGTTGATGTAAGCTACAGTTGTGATGTTGTCCGACTCAAATCTGATGAATTTGGCCGCAGCTAGCTGAGGCCATGCCTGAAGAGCATTGAATATCGCCCTCAGTTCCAGAATGTTTATCGGGAGAAGAGCTTCTTCCCGAGACCATAAGCCCTGAGCTTTCAGGGAGTCCCAGACAGCACCCCAGCCCAACAGACTGGCGTCGGTCGTTACGATGATCCACTCTGGTCTGAGGAAACACATTCCCTGAGCCAGGTGATTCTGAGACAACCACCAGAGAAGAGAATCTCTGGTCCCCTGGTCCAACTGTATTTGAGGAGACAAATCTGCATAATCCCCATTCCACTGTTTGAGCATGCATATTTGCAGTGGTCTGAGGTGTATCAGTGCAAAAGGGACTATGTCCATTGCCGCTACCATTAATCCGATTGTCTCCATGCACTGAGCTACAGGTGGCCGAGGAATGGAATGAAGAGCTCGGCAAGTAGTTAAGAGTTTTAACTTTCTGACCTCCGTCAGAAATATTTTCATTTCTACCGAGTCTATTAGTGTTCCTAGGAAGGGAACTCTTGTGAGGGGGGAGAGAGAACTCTTTTTGATGTTCACCTTCCACCCGTGAGACCTCAGAAAGGCCACTACAATTTCCGTGTGAGACTTGGCTCTTTGGAAAGCTGATGCCTGAATTAAGATGTCATCTAGATAAGGCGCCACTGCTATGCCCCGTGGCCTTAGCACCGCCAGGAGGGACCCTAGCACCTTTGTGAAAATTCTGGGAGCAGTGGCCAACCCGAAAGGGAGAGCCACAAACTGATAATGCTTGTCCAGAAAAGCAAACCTGAGAAACTGGTGATGATCTTTGTGGATAGGAATGTGTAAATACGCATCCTTTAGATCCACGGTAGTCATATATTGACCCTCCTGGATCATTGGTAAGATTGTTCGAATGGTCTCCATCTTGAATGATGGGACTCTAAGGAATTTGTTTAGAATTTTGAGATCCAGGATTGGTCGGAAAGTTCCTTCTTTTTTGGGAACCACAAACAGGTTTGAGTAAAACCCCAGCCCTTGTTCCGCAATTAGAACTGGGTGGATCACTCCCATTGTATGTAGGTCTACACAGCGTAAGAACGCCTCTTTCTTTGTCGTGTCTGTAGACAGACGAGAAATATGGAACCTTCCCCTTGGAGGGGAGTCCTTGAATTCTATAAGATATCCCTGGGATACAATCTCTAAGGCCCAGGGATCACGTACGTCTCTTGCCCAGGCCTGAGCGAAGAGAGAGAGTCTGCCCCCTACTAGATCCGGTCCCGGATCGGGGGCTACCCCTTCATGCTGTCTTGGGGGCAGCTGCAGGCTTCTTGGCCTGTTTACCCTTGTTCCAGCCCTGGTAAGGTTTCCAGGCTGCCCTGGGTTGTGAAGTGTTACCCTCTTGCTTCGCAGCAGGGGAGGATGAAGCGAGAACGCTCCTGAAATTTCGAAAGGAACGAAAATTATTTTGTTTGTTCTTTGTCTTAAAGGATTTGTCCTGAGGGAGAGCATGGCCTTTCCCCCCAGTGATTTCTGAGATAATCTCTTTCAATTCAGGCCCGAAAAGGGTCTTTCCTTTGAAAGGGATGTTCAGCAGTTTGGATTTTGACGACACATCGGCCGACCAAGACTTGAGCCATAGCGCCCTGCGCGCCAGAATGGCAAAACCTGAATTCTTTGCTGCTAACTTAGCTAGTTGGAAAGCAGCATCTGTGATAAAAGAGTTATCCAGCTTAAGAGCCTCAATTCTGTCCATAATATCCTCATATGAGGTCTCCGTCTGGAGCGCATCTTCCAGCGCCTCGAACCAGAAAGCATCTGCAGTAGTTACAGGAACAATGCATGCTATAGGTTGGAGAAGAAAACCTTGATGAACAAAAATTTTCTTAAGTAGACCCTCTAATTTTTTATCCATAGGGTTTATCCATAGGGTCTTTAAAAGCACAACTGTCCTCAATTGGTATGGTTGTGCGTTTAGCAAGTGAAGAAACAGCCCCCTCCACCTTAGGGACCGTCTGCCACGAGTCCCGCGTGGTGTCAGATATGGGGAACATTTTCTTAAAAACAGGAGGGGGAACAAACGGAATACCTTGTTTATCCCACTCCCTAGTTACTATATCCGCAATCCTCTTAGGGACCGAGAACACATCAGTGTAAACAGGAACTTCTAGGTACTTGTCCATTTTACAGAATTTCTCTGGGACCAGCATAGGTTCACAGTCATCCAGAGTAACTAATACCTCCCTGAGTAATAAGCAGAGGTGTTCTAGTTTAAATTTAAATGTCAACGTATCTGAGTGTGTCTGAGGAGCAACCTTTCCCGAATCGGAAACTTCTCCCTCAGACAGCACATCCCTCGCCCCCATTTCAGAGCGTTGTGAGTGTATATCGGATACGGCTACTGAAGCGTCAGAATGCTTATAATCTGTTCTTAAAACAGAGCTATCTCCTATCTATTAGGGAAGGTACAGTTGACACATATAATCCCATTTAGATTACCCATTAGGGACAGGAGGCACATCTTCACATTTAACAGCTACTCAGGGATTTTATTTCCTCCACAGGTTATACACCTGTTTCTACTTATGGCCTTATATTATCGCTCTTCTTGGGCTGGTATTATACCTCCATGCCCTGTAGCCTAAAAGTGTCTTCGCATTTACTTATAGTTTTATCCCTCTGTTACCCTTACACTGACACATTTATTATCATATGTTGAAAGCCCAAAAGTGGCAATGTTCTTATGATTTTGTATTTACTCCAGGGACCTGAGTGTCCTATTCAGACTTTGACTCTGTTGACTTGTGTGCATCTGTACATTATCTCACCTGTTTGTGTCCATTTGAGCAGGGGTCCTGCGTGTCCCCAATTGTTACTCTTATTTTGAAAACTAAATTAAAAAAAAAAAAAAAAAAAAAAACAGAGCTATCACGCTTTGCAGGTAACACGGGCAGCTTAGATAAAAATACTGAGGGTATTATCCATAACTGCCGCCAAATCTTGAAAGGTAAAAGAGTTAGACGCGCTAGAGGTGCTAGGCATCGCTTGAGCGGGCGTAACTGGTTGTGACACTTGGGGAGAGGTCAACGGGCTAACCTCATTACATTCTGTCTGAGAATTATCTTGGGCCACATTTTTAAGTGCAACAATATGATCTTTAAAATGTATAGACATATCAGTACACGTGGGACACATTAGAGAGGGGGTTCCACCATGGCTTCAAAACACATTGAACAAGGATTTTCCTTGGTGACAGACATGTTTAACAGACTAATAGTAAGACAAACAGGCTTAGAAATCACATTAATCAAGCAAAAACACACTTTGCAAAAAAAAACGTTACTGTGCCTTTAAGAAATAAAAAAGGCACACAATTTTCCAAAACAGTGAAAAATGCACCAAACTTTCTGAAATTTTCACAGTATGTACCTAAAGCATTGGTAAGATTGCACAGCTAGCAAAAAAATCGATTAACCCCTTAATGCCCAAACCGGATCAATAGTAAGCTAACAGACCGGTTAAAACAAATTTAGCACCTTGCCACAGCTCTGCTGTGGCCCTACCTTCCCTTAGGAGTCGGATTTATGGGGAAAAAGCTTCTTATGGGTCCTCAAATTGTAGCAGGAGCCACCATGTGAACACAGCCTGAAGATCTAGTCCATCTAACTGCGCATCTGAGGCGTGAAATTAGGCCCCTCCCACCTTACTCCGGTGCTGTGAGGCCTAAAGAAACACTCCTAGGAGTTATAATACTAGCCATGTGGGTAACAACCCCTGAAAGAAACCCAAAAGAACCTTCTAAGCGTCTCAAAAACGATGTTTATAAGTAAAAACCGTTTGCCATAAAAAAGTGTCAACCAGCATAAATTAGCCCTGTAATGTAAGCTTGTAATTCCATACTTAGTCTCTGAATAAAGCTTACCCTTCCCTCATGGGGATCTTATCAGTCCTTTTCTAGCATTATCACAGTCTTGTCTAGAAATAAATGACTGAACATACCTTATTGCAGATTAATCTGCAAACCGTTCCCCCCAACTGAAGTTTTCTTGTACTCCTCAGTCCTGTGTGGGAACAGAAGTGGATTTTAGTTGCAACATGCTAAAATCATTTTCCACTCTGCAGAAATCTTCATCCCTTTTCTGCTGGAGAGTAAATAGTACAAACCGGTACCATTTAAAAATAACAAACTTTTGCTTGTAGAACAAAAACTACAAATCTAACACCACATTCACTTTACCCTTCCGAGAAAGACCCTATTGCTTAGAGCCGGCAAAGAGAATGACTGGGGGGTGGAGCTAGAGGGAGAGCTATATGGACAGCTCTGCTGTGTGCTCTCTTTGCCACTTCCTGTTAGGAAGGAGAATATCCCACAAGTAAAGGATGAATCCGTGGACTGGATACATCTTACAAGAGAAAATTAGGTTTCATGTCCCTTTAATATGGAGCATACATAAAATGGCATAGGATTTTATCTAATCTGATAAACCAGCAATAAATATACCACTATAAACCAATCCTGAATAACCCTAACTCAAAAACTTATTAACACCTGTAATCATTTATCAATATTCTCAAATCCAGATGATTTATTTTCTGTAAAAAGAGGACCATTTGAAAAATATCTGCTGCAGATATTACCATGCATTCACTTGTAACAAAACTATTTATAAAATACTCTAATTACCACACAAGAATGCCACAGAAGAGATATAGATTCCATACATCAAACAAGCATAAATAATAATTTAGCTACAGATAAAACTTACACTAGCATATTTATATTTCTCTATAAATCCAATATACCAGAACTGTCCTTTATAATTCTCTGACGATGGTCTAATATTAGATGAAAAAAATATATTTGCCATAAAAAAAAAAAAATTATGGTGGATTTGGTTAACACAAAACATGTATACTCCCTGATAAATCTATTTATTCACAGTGGTGTAAAGGTATTTAGGTTCTAGTAAGATAGAATACCTTGTCCCTTCATAGGAATGTAGTAATATGTTAAAATACATACCCTGCCGGTAGTGGACCTACTCAACAGAGGGCCCTAGTCCTGGGTTTTTCTGGGGGGGGGGAGGTTTCTCTCGCTATTATATTTATTTTGTAGTTTATGCAGATCAAGTTAGGACACTAACAGCTCATTTATTTGTAAACTTGGAATTTGCAGAGCCCCTACCTCAAACCACGTCAAGCACTGACCTTTGAAGAACAAGAGCCTACCGCACAAACCTGTGTCACATAGAGAACTGCAGAAAAATTGCCCTGCAACCTGCATTAATTAAAGGCTCCCCTGTCTTAGGATTGTACACGTTCTGACCACCCCTTTTACACGCCTATGTATAGGCTGGCTACTATGGGCCACCACCAGCACTTGGGCCCTGGAGCCACTGCATTGGCTGCATCAGTGGTAATTTTTCCTCTGCTCCTCTTCACATATACCCAGGGCCGGTGACAGGATTCTTGGCCACACAGGCGAAGACACATTTTGCCACCAATCTGTTATTTGTAGAGCCACCAATCTGTTATTTGTAGAGCGCCAACAGATTCCGCAGCGCTATGATCAATGAACAGGTTGGAAAAGATCCTTTTAACCTTTTTTTTAAGGAGGAGCATGAACAATCACCCAAAAATTTAGAAGATTTAGGATGCGCAATTCCTATCGCCCGACGCCCGGGACATGCAGTGTTTTGGGGGGTTTTTTTTACAAGCAAGCAGACTGCAGCAGAGCTAAAGCTTTTTTTATTTTATTATTATTATTAATTTTTTTTTTTTTATAGCGACCAGCAGGGCGGGGGGGGGGGGGCGGCATTAGTGTGAGAACTTAGCAGGAAAAGCCTTTGCACAGCAAATGATAACAGCCTGTGCGCGGGTTTCTGTATAGAGGGGTGGGCTGTACATGCATGTAGGACCTCTTGCCCCTAACGTTTGTGTGAGGTAGTCATTTTTTCTTTCATTTACAGCGCTATACACATAGCACCTGCATGGAAGTACAGTACTTGCTAGCTCCACTGTTTTTCAGTTTAACGACAACGTGCCTCTGCGCAACGGAGGAGGCTCAGCCATAGAAGGTTTTAGGATCTCCAAATAAAATTAAAAATGCACTTTTTTCTGAACACCCCACTCTTAAAGTGCCCCTGGCAGCTGCCCGTAGTGCCCACCCCTGAAAACGGTCCTGTCTGTAGGTCCCATATATTGCTGTATGCCTGGCTCGCTCAATACACTTTTGGGGCAAGTGGTCCCCAGTGTATGTACAGTCGCACCGGCTCCACTGTATGCATGGCTCACTCACACAAACGTTTGCCCCAAAAGTATATTGAGCAAGCCAGGCTTACAGCAATCCCTGATATAATTTAAGATAGCAGGTTTTAACAAAAACAAAATTTATGCTTACCTGATAAATTTCTTTCAGATGAGTCCACGGTATCATCAATTACTGTTGGGAATATCACTCATGGCCAGCAGGAGGCGGCAAAGAGCACCACAGTCAAACTGTCAAGTATCACTTGCCTTCCCACAACCCCCAGTCATTCGACCGAAGGTAAATGGAGAAAAAAAAAAGAGTAACACAAGGTGTAGAGGTGCCTGACGTTTTAGTTAAAAAACATAATTTATGTAAGAACTTACCTGATAAATTCATTTCTTTCATATTAGCAAGAGTCCATGAGCTAGTGACGTATGGGATATACATTCCTACCAGGAGGGGCAAAGTTTCCCAAACCTTAAAATGCCTATAAATACACCCCTCACCACACCCACAATTCAGTTTAACGAATAGCCAAGAAGTGGGGTGATAAGAAAAAAGTGCGATAGCATATAAAATAAGGAATTGGAATAATTGTGCTTTATACAAAAAAATCATAACCACCACAAAAAAGGGCGGGCCTCATGGACTCTTGCTAATATGAAAGAAATTAATTTATCAGGTAAGTTCTTACATAAATTATGTTTTCTTTCATGTAATTAGCAAGAGTCCATGAGCTAGTGACGTATGGGATAATGACTACCCAAGATGTGGATCTTTCCACACAAGAGTCACTAGAGAGGGAGGGATAAAATAAAGACAGCCAATTCCTGCTGAAAATAATCCACACCCAAAATAAAGTTTAATGAAAAAAATAAGCAGAAGATTCAAACTGAAACCACTGCCAGAAGTACTTTTCTACCAAAAACTGCTTCAGAAGAAGAAAACACATCAAAATGGTAGAATTTAGAAAAAGTATGCAAAGAGGACCAAGTTGCTGCTTTGCAAATCTGATCAATCGAAGCTTCATTCCTAAACGCCCAGGAAGTAGAAACTGACCTAGTAGAATGAACTGTAATCCTTAGAGGCGGAGTTTTACCCGACTCGACATAAGCATGATGAAATAAAGATTTCAACCAAGATGCCAAAGAAATGGCAGAAGCTTTCTGGCCTTTTCTAGAACCGGAAAAGATGACAAATAATACAAAGCTCTAACAGCATCCAAAGAATGCAATGATTTCTCCTAGAATTCATAGGATTAGGACATAATGAAGGAACCACAATTTCTCTACTAAGGTTGTTAGAATTCACAACCTTAGGTAAAAAATTCAAAAGAAGTTCGCAGCACCGCCTCATCCTGATGAAAAATCAGAAAAGGAGACTCACAAGAAAGAACAGATAATTCAGAGACTCTTCTGGCAGAAGAGATGGCCAAAAGAAACAAAACTTTCCAAGAAAGTAATATAACGACCAAAGAATGCATGGGTTCAAAAGGAGGAGCTTGAAAAGCCCCCAGAACCAAATTCAAACTCCAAGACGGAGAAATTGACTTAATGACAGGTTTTATACGAACCAAAGCTTGTACAAAACAATGAAATATCAGGAAGATTAGCAATCCTTCTGTGAAAAAAGAACAGAAAGAGCAGAGATTTGTCCTTTCAAGGAACTTGCGGACAAACCTTTATCTAAACCATCCTGAAGAAACTGAAAAATTCTCGGTATTCAAAAAGAATGCCAAGAAAAAATGATGAGAAAGACACTAAGAAATATAAGTCTTCCAGACTCTATAATATATCTCACTAGATACAGATTTACGAGCCTGTCACATAGTATTAAACACAGAGTCAGAGAAACCTTCTTTGACCAAGAATCAAGCGTTCAAACTCTATACCTTAAAATTTAAGGATTTGAGATCCTGATGGAAAAAAAGGACCTTGCGACAGAAGGTCTGGTCTTAACGGAAGAGTCCACAGCTGGCAAGAGGCCATCCGGACAAGATCCGCATACCAAAACCTGCGAGGCCATGCTGGAGCTACCAGCAGAACAAACGAGCATTCCTTCAGAATTTTGGAGATCACTCTTGGAAGAAGAACTAGAGGCGGAAAGATATAGGCAGGATGATACTTCCAAGGAAGTGACAATGCATCCACTGCTTCCGCTTGAGGATCCCTGGATCTGGACAGATACCTGGGAAGTTTCTTGTTTAGATGAGAGGCCATCAGATCTATTTCTGGAAGCCCCCACATTTGAACAATCTGAAGAAATACCTCTGGGTGAAGAGACCATTCGCCCGGATGCAACGTTTGGCGACTGAGATAATCTGCTTTCCAATTGTCTATACCTGGGATATGAACCGCAGAGATTAGACAGGAGCTGGATTCCGCCCAAACCAAAATTCGAGATACTTCTTTCATAGCCAGAGGACTGTGAGTCCCTCCTTGATGATTGATGTATGCCACAGCTGTGACATTGTCTATCTGAAAACAAATGAACGACTCTCTCTTCAGAAGAGGCCAAGACTGAAGAGCTCTGAAAATTGCACGGAGTTCCAAAATATTGATCGGTAATCTCACCTCCTGAGATTCCCAAACCCCTTGTGCCGTCAGAGACCCCCACACAGCTCCCCAACCTGTAAGACTTGCATCTGTTGAGATTATAGTCCAGGTCGGAAGAACAAAGAAGCCCCCTGAACTAAACGATGGTGAACTGTCCACCATGTCAGAGAGTGTCGTATAATCGGTTTAAAGATATTAATTGAGATATCTTTGTGTAATCCCTGCACCACTGGTTCAGCATACAGAGCTGAAGAGGTCGCATGTGAAAACGAGCAAAGGAGATCGCATCCGATGCGGCAGTCCTAAGACCTAAAATTTCCCATGCATAAGGCTACCAAAGGGAATGATTGTGACTGAAGGTTTTGACAAGCTGATATCAATGTTAAACTTCTCTTATCTGACAAGGACAGAGTCATAGACACTGAATCTATCTGGAAACCTAAAAAGGTTACCCTTGTCTGAGGAAACAATGAACTGATTGGTAAATTGATCCTCCAACCATGATCTTGAAGAAACAACACAAGTCGATTCGTATGAGATTCTGCGAAAATGTGAAGACTGAGCAAGTACCAAGATATCGTCCAAAAAAGGAAATACCAAAACCCTGTTCTCTGATTACAGACAGAAGGGCACCGAGAACCTTTGAAAAAAAATCTTGGAGCTGACGCTAGGCCAAACAGTAGAGCCACAAAACTGGTAATGCTTGTCTAAAAAGAGAATCTCAGAAACTAAAAGTGATCTGGATGAATCGGAATATGCAGATATGCATCCTGTAAATCTATTGTAGACATATAATGCCCTTGCTAAACAAAAGGCAGGATAGTCCTACAGTTACCATCTTGAATGTTGGTATCCTTACATAACGATTCAATATAGATAGATCCGGAACTGGTCTGAAGGAATTGACCTTCTTTGGTACAATGAAGAGATAGAATAAAACCCCAGCCCCTGTTCCAGAACTGGAACTGGCATAATTACTCCAGCCAACTCTAGATCTGAAACACATTTCAGAAATGCTGAGCCTTTGCTGTGTTTACTGGGACACGGGAAAGAAAAAAATCTCTTTGCAGGAGGCCTTAACTTGAAGCCAATTCTGTACCTTAAAAGAAAACGTAAACTGCCCCATACCAGCTGAGCTGGAATGAGGGCCGCACCTTCATGGGTATTTAGGAGCTGGCTACAGGTTTCTATAAGGCTTGGATATATTCCAAACTGGAAATGGTTTCCAAACTGATACCGCTCCTGAGGATGAAGGATCAGGCTTTTGTTCCTTGTTGTGAGGAAAGGAACGAAAATGATTATTAGACCTAAATTTACCTTAGATTTTTTTATCCTTTGGTAAAAAAGTTCCCTTCCCTCCAGTAACAGTTGAGATAATAGAATCCAACTGAAAATCGAATAATTTATTACCCTGGAAAGAAAGGGAAAGCAAAGTTGACTTAGAAGACATATCAGCATTCCAAGTTTTAAGCCATAAAGCTTTTCTAGCTAAAATAGCTAGAGACATATACCTGACATCAACTCTAATAATATCAAAAGATGGTATCACAAATAAAATTATTAGCATGTTATAGAATAATAATAATGCTATAAAATTATGATCTGTTACTTGTTGCGCTAAAGCTTCTAACCAAAAAGTTGAAGCTGCAGCAACATCCGCTAAAAATATAGCAGGTCTAAGAAGATTACCTGAACATAAGTAAGCTTTTCTTAGAAAGGATTCAATCTTCCTATCTAAAGGATCCTTAAATGAAGTACTATCTGCCATAGGAATAGTAGTACGTTTAGCAGGAGTAGAGACAGCCCCATTAACCTTAGAGATTTTGTCCCAAAACTCTAATCTGTCAGATGGCACAGGATATAATTGCTTAAACGTTTAGAAGGAGTAAATGAATTACCCAAATTATTCCATTCCCTGGAAATTATTTCAGAAATAGCATCAGGGAGAGAAAACACTTCTGGAATAACTACAGGAGATTTAAAAACCTTATTTAAACGTTTAGAATTAGTATCAAGAGGACCAGAATCCTCTATTTCTAATACAATTAATACTTCTTTAAGTAAAGAACGAATAAATTCCATCTTGAACAAATACAAAGATTTATCAGCATCAACCTCTGAGACAGAAACCTCTGAACCAGAAGAACCATTATCAGTATCAGAATGATGATGTTCATTTAAAAATTCATCTGAAAAAAGAGAAGTTTTAAAAGACTTTTATGTATACTAGAAGGAGAAATAACAGACATAGCCTTCTTAATGGATTTAAAAAATAAAATCTCTTATGTTATCAGGAACACTCTGAAAATTAGATGTTGACGGAACAGCAACAGGTAATGTAACAGTACTAAAGGAAATTTTATCTGTATTAATAAGTTTGACATGACATGCAATACAAACAACAGCTGGAGAAACAGATACCAAAAGTTTATAGCAAATACACTTAGCTTGGTAGCTCCAGCACTGGGCAGCGATTTTCCTGAAGTATCTTCTGACTCAGTTGCAACGTGGAACATCTTGCAATATGTAAAAGAAAAAATAACATATAAAGCAAAATTGATCAAATTCCTTAAATGACAGTTTCAGGAATGGGAAAAAAATGCCAGTGAACAAGCTTCTAGCAACCAGAAGCAATAAATAATGAGACTTAAATAATGTGGAGACAAAAATGACGCCCCAATTTTTTAGCACCAAAAAAGACGCCCACATTATTTGGCATCCGGAACGCCGACATTTTTGACGCAAAAAAACGTCAAAAAATTACGCAACTTCCGGCGACACGTATGACGCCGGAAACAGAAAAAAAATTTTGCGCCAAAAAAGTCCGCGCCAAGAATGACGCAATAAAATAAAGCATTTTCTGCCCCCGCGAGCCTAACAGCCCACAGGGAAAAAGTCAAATTTTTTAAGGTAAGAAAAAATGATTGAAACAAATGCATTTATCCCAAGTATGAAACTGACTGTCTGAAAATAAGGAATGTTGAACATCCTGAGTCAAGGCAAATAAATGTTTGAATACATATATTTAGAACTTTATAAAAAAGTGCCTAACCATAGCTTAGAGTGTCACAGAAAATAAGCTTACTTACTTACCCCAGGACACTCATCTACATGTTGTAGAAAGCCAAACCAGTACTGAAACGAAAATCAGCAGAGGTAATGGTATATATATATAAGAGTATATCGTCGATCTGAAAAGGGAGGTAAGAGATGAATCTCTACGACCGATAACAGAGAACCTATGAAATAGACCCCGTAGAAGGAGATCATTGCATTCAAATAGGCAATACTCTCCTCACATCCCTCTGACATTCACTGCACGCTGAGAGGAAAACCGGGCTCCAACATGCTGCGGAGCGCATATCAACGTAGAATCTAGCACAAACTTACTTCACCACCTCCATAGGAGGCAAAGTTTGTAAAACTGAATTGTGGGTGTGGTGAGGGGTGTATTTATAGGCATTTTAAGGTTTGGGAAACTTTGCCCCTCCTGGTAGGAATGTATATCCCATACGTCACTAGCTCATGGACTCTTGCTAATTACATGAAAGAAAGAACGGTCTTATATAAAGGATGGGGCCATGGACTCACCATATCCGGAAAGAAAGAAATTTATCAGGTAAGCATAAATTTAGTTTTCTTTCCTAAGATATGGTGAGTCCACGACATCATCAATTACTGTTGGGAACCAATACCCAAGCTAGAGGACACAGATGATTAGGGAGGGACAAGACAGGTAACCTAAACAAAAGGCACCACCTTTCTCCCAAAAGAAGCCCCAGCCAAGGTAAAATAATCAAATTTGGAAAATTTGGAAAAAAGTATGCAGAGAAGACCAAGTTGCAGTCTTGCAAATCTGTGCCACAGAAGCTTTATTTTCAAAAAGCCCAAGAAGAAGAGACAGCCCTAGTAGAATGAGCTGTAATCCTCTCAGGAGACTGCTAGCCAGCAGTCTCATAAACCAACCGAATAAAACTTCTCAACCAGAGAGAAAAAGAAGTAGCAGTAGCTTTCTGACCTTTACGTTTCCCAGGTTTCCCAGAGAAAACAAACAAACAGGGCAGTAGACTGGCGACATTCCTTAGTCGCCTGTAATTAAAACTTAAGCACGCCCAACATCCAAGTTGAGCAACAACGTTCTTTATGAGAAGGATGAGGACATAGAGAAGAAATCACAATTTCCTGAATAACATATGTCCAGAACCACTATAGGAAGGAAACCTAACTTAGAACAAAGAACCGCCTTATCGTCAAGAAAGAGAAGATAAGGCGAATCACACTGCAAGGCTGAGCATTTCCGAAACTCTCCAAGCAGAACAGATAGCAATAAGAAACAAAACCTTCCAAGATAAATTAATATCTATGGAAAGCAATGGCTGAAACGGAGCCTGCTGTAAAACTTTAAGAACAAAGTTAAAGCTCCAGGGAAGAGCAACAGACAAACACAGGCCTGATTTTGATCAAGGCCTGACAAAAGGATAGTACATTTGGCACGTCCGCCAGACGCTAAAGAATTCAGAAAGCTGACCTTTCAGATTACTGACTAATAAACCCTTCTCCAGACCTTCCTGGAGAAAGACAAAATCCTAGGAATCCTAATTCTACTCCAAGAGTAGCCATTGGATTCACACCAATAAAGAGATATACGCCATAACTTATGGCAAATCCTTCTAGTAACAGGCTTACGTGCCTGAATCATGGTCTCAAAATCAGCGAAACGAAAGAATGGAACTTGAATTAGAAGGTCCCTCCTCAGGAACAACCAGCAAGGTGGAAGAGATACATCCCTGTAAGGTCAGTATCCAGGTCCTGCGAGACTATGCAGGAACTATTAAAAATACCGAAGCCCACTCCTAGGTAATACGAACAAAGACTTGTGGAAGGAGAGCAAACTGAGGAACAGGGATGTCAGACTGAAAACCCCAGAACCATCTGGGATTTTAACATAGCAGTTTGATGATCTGTAGACCCTTAAACATAACAAGAAAATCTAGCGCACTGCCATCTCCAACTCCAGCACCCCTCATTTGAGGGTTAACCTGGATAACACCTCCGGGAGAAGCATCCACGCCTCAGAATGAACTGCCTCTCAAGAAGTCCGCTCCTGGCATCCACTCCTGGAATGCGAATAGTGGATAGACAACAAATGTAAGCGTCCACCCATCGAACAATGCACGCCAATCAAGACTAAGGAACTCCAGGTTCCTCCCAAGTTGTTGATGTAAACCAATTTCAAGATGGTTATGGAATTGCAGACTCCTCCCAAGTCCATAGTCACCAACCTAACAGGCTGGCATCCGTGGTCATCATTACTCAGGAAGGTCTCCTGAAGCATGTGTCCCGAGACAGATTCTCCTGCGAAAACCACCACATGAAAGAATCTCATGTCGACAGATCTAGATCTATCCTCCGAGACAGAACAACATGATCCCTGTTCCACTATCTGAGCATGCATAACAGCAAACTCTCAGATGTGATTGAGCAAGGGATGTTGTCCAAAGAAGTAACCATCCGTAAATAGATATCCAGCGCCAGCAGCTGGATTCGAACCAACAACCTTTGATTTGCAAAGCCACAAAGCTAACCACTAGGCTACATTGGCTGCTTTCCATACATTGAGCCATTGAAGGGCCAAACAGTAGAGTGCAGAGAGACGCAAAGGAAAGAATCCTTGATTTTTCTGACCTCTGACAAAAATATTGACAGAGAAAGGAAACTTATATGGTTCCTAAGAAAACTATCCATGTAACTGTAACAAGGGAACCCATTTTCAGATTCACTTCCCATCCGTGGGAATGAAGAAAAGACATCAAGATCTCAGTATAAGATTATGCTTGTTGAAAAGATGACGTCTGAACCACTGTGTCGTCCAGAAATGGTACCACAGGAATACCCCGAAACCTGATCACTGCCAAGATAGTCCCCTCTGGGAGCCGTGGCAAGGCCAAAGGGAAGAGCCACAAACAGAGTGTTTGACAGAAAGGCAAAACTCAGGAACTTGAAAATACACGTCCTCCAGGTCTATGGCCACCATAAACCGCCCCTCTTAGATCAAGGAAGAATGAAACCACTGGTTCCCATTTGAAGGACGGTACCCTGAGAAAACTTGAGACACTGTAGATCTATCATAGGATGAAAAATTCCCTCTTTTTTGGGAATCACAAACAGAATTCTAGACCCTGGTCCCTTACAGGAACTGGAACTATTCCTCAGAGGGAAGAGAGGTCCCAAACGCACTTCAAAAATGCCTCACTGTTATCTGGCCTGTAGATAAAATTGAGAGGAGAAACCTGCCTCAGGGAGGAAGGTATGAATTCTATGAAGAAACCTCAGATACTTTTTACACAGCTTATCTGGGACATCTTGTATCCATGTTTGAAGACAAAACAGAGAGATTCCGCCACCCACCTGGACCGATCCAGATAGAGGGCCAACTCCTTTAGGTCTATTCATCTCTACTTGTGGTAGAAAAGACCCTTTTCTACCAGTAGAATCAGGAATATTCCTGTCAGGAAGCGTCAGAAGCCTGGCCTCAAAGGGCTATAATATGGTCCCTAAGAAATCTTTGCCCCCTGCTAAAAAACTGCACTGTAGCATCAGAAATAAAATAATTGGCTAGCTTAAGAGCCTTAATTCTGTTGTGGATCTCCTCCAAAGGAGTCCCTACCAAATTGTATCAACCACAGCAACCAATAAGATGCCGCACTTGACACAGTGGCAAAACAAACTTCCATGTAAGCCTTCAGCTTAGTCCATTGATCCTGAAAAGAACAGCCATCCTCTCTAGGAATCGTAGTTCTCTTAGCCAGAGTAGAAATACCCCACTACTTTAGGCACTGTGCGCCAAGATATTTAATGAAGATAGCGACAGGAAACATTCCAAGGACAAGAGACGGGGGAAAAGGAAATCCCTGACTTCTCCATTGCTGTGAAAAAACTCCTAGCACGGTCTGAAAAAGGAAAAAAAAACTTCCACTGAGGAATTCTAGTATTTATAAAGATTACTAGATTCTCTAGGGTTGACAACGACATACGTATCAGAGTAACTCTAAAGTAGCCATAAACCTCCTATAACAATACACAAGGTGTATTAGCATACATATGAAAGTCACCACTTCAGTATCGGATGGAGGAATTATACTGTCCGAATCCGAGATAGCACCCTCAGAAACTACCAGCAAATCCACCTCATAAGACTCAGATGAGGGAGAGCAACCTATGTAGCAGAAAGTGGATCAGAAACCTTACTATGCAAATCTTTAATGGTCCTCAAGCGTCTTCCCGATATGATAGGAAAAGCAGAAAAAGCTACAGATTTCACAGAGAATACCTGAGTATCAAAATCTGCGGGCAAATACACTCCTCCAGGAGATTGAGAGGAACCGCAGGGCACTACATGTGACACCATTGAGGCTTGAGACGTGTAAGGAGAAAGATGTAGCCATGCCTGAACAGCATCATCCTGAGAGACATGAGGCTCAGAGTACAACAAGCTATGCAAACATTTAATAGCTTTGGCTAATATATGGCAAATCATATCAAATTGGCGTGGGACATAAAAGCCATAATTACAAATGTAAGCAAGGTAAATAGTACTGAATAGAAGATACCAAACTACACTCTAACAACTATCTCCTGAAGTGGATAGTTAAAAACTTAAAACTAAAAAAACCTTACAGAGTGAGCGCTAATAAATATCAGCTAAAGGTAAATATGGAATAATTGACACAATCACTACTTGCTAAATTCAACAGTATTTAATGGGTTCTTTTAAAACCTGTTTAAAACCTATTTGCTAAAAAAGGCAGTATTTAAAACACAAGTTATTTTATCTTCTAAAAATACAATCATAAAATCACAATTCATATAGGATAACAATATAGAGTGTGCACTCTTAAAAACATGTAAAACTAAAACAACTAAAAAAAGGGGGGGTCTTCCCTCTGTGGTTTAAATTAAGTGGGGCTATAGCCACAACTAAGTAATGTTCCTTACTGGAGGATCGCAAAAAGATATGGCGCGCACCTTCTGCTCTGAAGGCTCACTGAAATGCCACTTTTATGCACTGTGTTTTAGCATCAAACACTTTAAACTCTCCTGTATGCAGCCTGAGCTTGTTGTCTGTGTTTTCTGTAACCCTCTTTCCCCAGGTTCCTTTATGCAGTCAGAATCTCCTTAGGACTGAAAGGTTACTGTGTTAGCAGCTTTTTTCATCCGGTCCCTAATTGTGTAGGTGATCCGGTCTGTAATCACAGCTTAGGGGTCATTCCAGAAAGACACAATAGTTTTCTTTAAGCAGTATTTTTTCTCTTTTTTGCAGTCTTGGAGTCTCTAGCAATTTCAACTAGTTTCACCCTTGTGCAGGCCTTGCTTGAGAAAGGCCTGTGCAAGGCTTAAACTATTTGAAATTGATTAGCTGCTGCTGGACCGTTTTCCTTTTGGAGCACAAACACTGTTTGTTACAAGGATCTACAAGGAGCACACTGTTTGTTACAAGGATCTACAAGGAGCAAAAAACAACATTCTGATTGAACTCTTTTAAGGCACTAGTTTAACAGTGCTAGAGACACCAAGACTGCAAAAAAAATAAAAAATACTGCTTAAAGAAAACTATTGTGTCTTTCTGGAATGACCCCTAAGCTGTGATTACAGACCGGATCACCTACACAATTAGGGACCGGATGAAAAAAGCTGCTAACACAGTAACCTTTCAGTCCTAAGGAGATTTTGACTGCATAAAGGAACAGAAAAGACAGACAATTTTTTTAGAAGATAAAATAACTTGTGTTTTTAGCAAATAGGTTTTAAACAGATTTTAAAAGAACCAATTAAATACTGTTGTATACGTTGAATTTAGCAAGTAGTGATTGTGTGGATTATTCCAAATTTACCTTTAGCTGATATTTATTAGCGCTCACTCTGTAAGGTTGTTCTTAGTAAAATATATGTCCATATGATGTATCAAAGACTTAATCACTTTAAGTGTTTCTAATAATATGTCCCTTTAAAAGATAAAATTTAAAAAATATGGGCTGTCACTTTAAGAGTTTATAATATATAATATGTACAGGAACAGACTTCTGTTCTAAAACTACACCGCTATCACTTTAAATTTAGTAGGACTTTAATAAATTCTGTAATACATATCTGATGCTTAGTACTTTCCATGCTAACATGAAAAAAACATAGCAGCAACAAAACTAAAACCGGAACATTGTTCCGATAATTAGCACAGTGTCATAGCCCTTAAAGGAAGACCTCCGCTCTGTTCTCAGTCTGAAAAGGAGCCTAAGTCACAAGAGCGGTACAGAAGCAATCAACAATGGCGCCACTCCGTTCGATTCAAGAACAATGGCGCCGCTCCGATTGCAAGAAGGAGGCGAAGCCACACAGTGCGCAACAAAATTACAGTAATGGCGCGCTTACTCCTATGTCTCTATACAAAGAGACTTACAATATGCGTCGTCTCTGCATTCAGCAATTACTTGTCTGTTCCTGGGAGGGAACGAAAATCAAGGATGCCTTCTAAAACGCTGAAGCGTTATAACAGAGACCCATAACAGCCGTTATAGCACCTAGCATATAATGAATATAAAAAACCCTGTCAGACTGACAAACCCCAGTCATAAATGACAGAAAGTGAGAAACACCATCCACATTTTAACAGGCTCATTTGCCAACAATAAATTAGCCTCACATAACCGTTAATACCTTCATCACTACCAAAGGGGAGGCAGTCTATCTCATATTTCACATTTCTAAGTGCCTGCACACTGCCACAAGTAATATCCAAACTAGGATATATATATGTCCCAATAAATACTTAACAGGATCCTATAAAGTGCAAATCTCCCAACTTGGAAGACAAACAGTACTTACCTTCATTTAGCCGTCCAGCAGGAGGACAGCTCACACGGTATGAGAGGAAGCCACTCCTCACAGAGACCTGTGGAAAAAGGAAAATACAAAGTAAACCTACTCAGGCTTTCTATACAGGGGCAGCAACATGATAGGAAAACTCAGTGAGGCCCACCCCACAAGTTCCTAACGGCTTTAAAGCCACCACTGCCCTACTGAAGAGACTAACGTGGAATACAGCTAGACCCAATCTTGAGAGGAAAGATCAGAGCAAACCTACTCTGGCTTTCAAAATAATAAAATCTTGATTAAAGTGAAATAAATCTAATCTTCTTCGGACACCAAAACTTCACCTCCTCCTTGTACCGAAGGCAAAGAGAATGACTGGGGGTTGTGGGAAGGGAAAAAATACTTGACAGTTTTGACTGTGGTGCTCTTTGCCTCCTCCTGCTGGCCAGCAGTAATTGATGATGCTGTGGACTCACCATATCTTATGAAAGAAATATAGTTTAGCCAATCAAGTAAGGAGAACATATAGGAAGGATCCTGATCAGCTAGTAAGAGCGCTTCCTTTACAACCGGATCAGCGATACGTATGCAAACACTCTGACACACCATAATCGGAATCAGAAGACAAACCCCTTTTTGCACTCGCATCAGGAAGAAACTCAGTATGGTTGGCTTTACGAAAATGCAGCGATTTGTCTCAGAAGATAGCTGCAAGGTTCCTCCATACAGATGCCCTGATCATTTCAGGTACAGACAAGTTGGCAAACAGTATTAAAGTAAAATATTACTACCGGCTGGGGCGCATTACTATAGGGATATGGAGATGTGAATTTCATTTAGATGTCATGAAATCTAACCGTTGCGCTAGTATGCGTGTATTTAATAGAGGGTTAATTGAAAATATCTGTATGGGGATATATGAAAAAGTTTTTGTGTACATAGGCTGATCTATGGATAGCCGTTTCCTTATTGCATACACATATATGGTGACTTCACATCTACTGTTGTTAATATCTACTGTTATGGACCTTTGATGTTTTTTTGTATATTTAAACACTACTCATTGTATGATGTAGCACACATGGGGTTGCTATGGATACCATTTGGCGCCCATTTTGCTCACTGGGGGTGGTGTGTGTGTGTTTGTATATAAATATATATTTCTATTCTCATGAGATTTTCAGATGAACCCTGAAGAAAACAGATCAACTTTAATTAGGGCCACGGGGTAGGGTACTGGAACAGAGGAGTGTAGTAAGAACCCCAGCGACAATTAGGAGAATCCAGACATATTCCTTCATAAATCTGTCTGGAACACTCCACTGGTAGGTGACAAAAAATGCTAAAATAACATCTCATGTGGCGGTAAGAGACAGAAATACTCTGCTATAGTGTAGCTTGTGGGCTAATCTTTTGCTTTACAGCAGAGTATTTAAGTCTCATACCTCCACATGAGATGATATTTTAGCATTTTGTCACATACCAGCGAAGTGTTCCACTACCTACTTGCATTTGTTGATTGCTCCTAAGTTGTTATCAATAAAAACCTTATTCAACCTTAGTTTTTTTTTTTGTTTTTTTTTTTTTAATTACTTTTCGAATCAGGACAAGTAGATTGTCACAAGGGACAAGTAGATTGGGCTCCCGCTTTAGTCCCTTGGACAAGCAGTTTTTTTGTTTTTTTTAATTCCACACCCTGTTGTAAGCAGTCTTGTAAAACCAGAGAAAGGAAAAACTGAAGTAGAGACCTGGGAACTGTGCTATAACCTTTAGTTTGTAAAGGTCTGATCATCAAGTTCCTTGAAAAAGGGGACTACACATTAACACTTGTAATATCAGACATGTATGAGCCTTGTTTAAAGGCACTTCTTGGAAGATTTGGATTTTAACTTCCAAGAGAGTTTGCCACTACTCAGACAAATCCTATAAATGGAACAGCATTTGATCTGAGTACATTAAGGTTGTTCTTACTATTAAAAAGGAAAAACATGAATTCAAATTCAAAATAAGAAAGAGCTTCTCAGAGAAAGGGGTTATTATCCTACAATCTTTTGTGTGTAAACAATAAAGGCTGTACATTTTAGCCAAAAATAATACTACTGCTAAAACCTGTGACATGACAGACCAGAGAACTGAAATGACAACAACCTGTTTCCTTTAGCCTTGAACATTTAATTTTAACTTTACTGTCCCTTTAAGTCACTTATTCAGACACAGTTTTAGGCAGTTTTCAACTATATTTCAATTATCACATTTGCTTTGTCCTCTGTGTATCTTTTGTTGAAGAGTAAACCTATGTAAACTCAGGAGCAGAAATTCACTACTGGAAACTAGCTGAAGACATCTGGTTAGCCAATGATAGGACACATGTGCAGCCACCAGCTTGCTTCCAGACGGATATTGCTGCTCCTGAGCCTACCTAGTTTTACTCTTCAACAAAAGATAGCAAATGAACAAAGCAGCTATGGTAAAAGAAGTAAATTGGAAAGTTGGTGAAGACTGCACATATTGTATGAATTTAAAAAAAGTTTAGTTTGGACTTACCCTTTAAATGGATAATTAACATTCGGCTAGATTACGAGTTTTGCGTTATGAGGGGTGCGGTACTAACTTGCAAGTTATTGTCACTGCTCACTTACCTACAGCGCTGGTATTACAGGTTTACAAAAACCCGCCATTAACAGGCAAGAAGTGAGTGTAGAGCAAAAGTGTGCTCCATACCGCACTCCAATACCAGCGCTGCTGAAAGCTGTGGTGAGCTGGTTTTACGTGCTTGTGCACGATTTCCTCATAGACATCAATAGGGAGAGCCGGCTGAAAAAAAGTCTAACACCTGCAATAAAGCAGCATAAAGCTCAATAACGCAGCCCTATTGATTCCTATGGGGAAACTAAATTTATGTTGACACCTAACACGAACCCCGAGTCTAAACACCCCTAATCTTACACTTATTAACCCCTAATCTGCTGCCCCCAACAATCGCCGACACCTACATTATATTTACTAACCCCTAATCTGCTGCCCCAACATCGCTGCCACTATAACATATTAACCCCTAAACCGCCGTACTCCCGCATCACAAACACTAGTTAAATATTATTAACCCCTAATCTGCCACCCCTAACATCGCCGCCACCTACCTACATTTATTAACCCCTGATCTTCCGCCCCCAACATCGCCGCCACTATACTAAATTTATTAACCCCTAAACCTAAGTCTAACCCTAACACCCCTAACTTTAATATAATTAAAATAAATCTAAATACAAATTCCTATCATTACCTAAATAATTCCTATTTAAAAATAAATACTTACCTGTAAAATAAACCCTAAGATAGTTACAATATAACTAATAGTTACATTGTAGCTAGCTTAGGGTTTATTTTTATTTCAAAGGCAACTTTGTATTTATTTTAACTAGGTAGACTAGTTAGTAAATAGTTATTAACTATTTACTAACTACCTAGCTAAAATAAATACAATTTTACCTGTAAAATAAAACTTAACCTGTCTTACACTAACACCTAACCTTACACTACAATTAAATCAATTACATAAATTAAATGCAATTACCTAAATTACAAAAAACCACAAACACTAAATTACACAAAATAAAAAAAGAAATTATCAGATATTTAAACTAATTACACCTAATCTAATAGCCCTATCAAAATAAAAAAGCCCCCCCAAAATAAAAAAAACCATAGCCTAAACTAAACTACAAATAGGCCTTAAAAGGGCTTTTTGCGGGGCATTGCCCCAAAGAAATCAGCTCTTTTACCTGTAAAGGGCATTTGGATGGGCATTGCCCTTAAAAGGGCATTTAGCTCTTTTTCAAGTGCCCAAACCCCTAATCTAAAAAGAAAACCCACCCAATAAACCCTTAAAAAAGCCTAACACTAACCCCTGAAAATCCAATAACAGTTTTTGAAGACCCAACATCCATCTTCAGCGAAGCGGCAGAAGTCCTCATCGAAGCCGGCAGAAGTCTTCTTCCAAGCAGCTAAGTCTTCATCCAAGCCCGCAGAAGTCTTCATCCAGACGGCAACTTCTATCTTCAACCATCCGGCGTGGAGCGGCTCCATCTTAAAGACATCCGGCGCGGAGCATCCTCTTCAATCGAAGTCTTCTTGCAGAATGAAGGTTCCTTTAAATGACGTCACCCAAGATGGCGTCCCTTGAATTCCGATTGGCTGATAGAATTCTATCAGCCAATCGGAATTAAAGGTGAAAAAATCCTATTGGCTGATGCAATCAGCCAATAGGATTGAGCTTGCATTCTATTGGATGTAAAGAATATTTTTAGAAAAACCAAATGCGCTGGTTATAAAACCACACTACACATAAAGAAACAGGCAATCCCAGAGCCTGCAAAAATGGTATTGTAAATAGAAACGGGTTTATATGTGAGCGCCTGATTATGTCAGGTCATAAACTGGCTGAAGGTTTTATTGAGAGTATGGCTAAGATAAAAAATATATCTGATTATAATGAGATAATTCTCAATAGAAATATATATATAAAATAGATTTGGGAATTAAACAACCCAAACTGCTAGAAAAACACACACTACACAATATATAGTAATTTGTTGAAATAAATATGTAAATTTATTTAAAAGGTTAAGAATATTTAATAGTAAAAAAAATAAATGTCACAAATATGTATTAAAAACACAAATACATTTTTCCTAATTGGTACCAATAGCTAAAAAACTAGAAGAAATTCAAATAAAGTCTATATAGAAATGTTCAGGAGATAAAGAAACAAAACAAAATGAAACACAAGCTAATTAATTATAAGATGTGGATCTAAACTCTTCATGCCACACTTGTTGAAATATGGTGATTTTATCTCTGTTATAATCAAAAGAAAAGTCTTTTACTTGTTGATCCTCATAAAACTCTGTTACATTAAAACTTCCACAAATTTGCGTAACTTGAAAGGAACAGAGAAAAAAAAGTCCTTAAAGCATAAAGCTCCACTTGCAAAATACCCCCGGGGGAAAAGGTACTGTAGTTAATTCCAGATTTGCACCTTGTTATCAGAAAACAGTCTTTGAGCAAAGAATATTGGTTTCGTTTACCCGATATGCTGGTATGTAGATCGGTAGAGTGAGAATTCCGGTCCTTGGTGTAAAGCTATTTCACTGAAAAGAGGCACAGTCTGTCTCTCCCTTCCTTGTTTCTTCCGGCGTTCCTCGTGTGTTCCGTTTGACGCCCAGTACGCCGTGTCTTCTTTCCTAGACATGCCCACAAATTGCGGGAGACTTTTGGTTTCAGAGCCTTCCAGTAGGGAGTATCTCCAAAGAATGATCCGTTGGTGGTCCGTTAGAAGGCAACGCGTTTCAGCTCTCAGGAGCCTTTTTCAAGCCATAACAGACTATACTAGTATTGATCCTTATATACCCTACTGCTTAATTGTTTATCGAAATAAATAAATAGTTGATTACTGTGTTGACTTTTCCCTAATGTTCTTTCATTCATATTTATTCACCTCAGTATAGACAGCATACATTGACCTATGCAGTATTTTAAAGAAAAAGGTCTATAATAAAATGTTTGATTATCAAAGAGTTTAAAACAGTATACAGATTGTTGTGTGAATAGTAATTTCAAAAGAAGTATCAGAAAACATAGTTATTTGTGACAGAAACTTTTAAACATCATACTTCAGTAAAAAATTAATGCACTTCAACAAAGAACTATATAAAAACTAAGAAAGTTTAAAATATAAATTTTAAAACTGTTTGTTAAAAAAGGGGACAATTTTGAACTGTAATAAGTTAGTTAAGAAAGGACACTAATTTACATAGGTTGGCAATTGATTTAGTGTTTAGAAATTATTCAAGCTCTAGGAAGTTATTTAAAAATAAGTATTATAATTGATTAAGAATTTCATTTAAAAAAACTACCTAATTCAATTTCTAAATTAAGACCTTGTGGATGAAGTGTATCTAAGTTAAAAATCCATTTGCTCTCTAGTTGTAAAAGTTTGTTATGCACATCTCCTCCTCTTACTTGTTTTGGTAATTTGGCTATGCCGGTATATTGGAAAAATTTAAGATTACCTCCATTGCACTCTTTAAAGTGTTTTGGGACTGGTAAGTCTTTGTTTCTCTCCTTATCCATATTGTCAATTGAGAGGATATGTTCCCTAATCCTTTCCCTTAGGGGTCTTTCCGGTTCCCCTATATATTGTTGTCCACATTTGCATTGGATAACGTACACTATGTTGGTATCCGTGCACCTTATACACTCCTGTATCTTAAACTCCTTTTTATTAGTATTAGAAATAACTGTCTAGCATTTTTTTTAACTTCGGCACGCTTTACAAATAAAACAGGGAAAAAAAACTTTTATTTCATTTCCTTGTAGATCTGTCATTTTTCTTGGACTTTTTCATCATGGTAGGTGCTAGTCTATTTTTTAAGTTATTAGCTTTTCTATAAACAAAATGTGGTTTATTGGAAATAAGGGGGCCTATTATTTTATCTTGTTTTAGGATATGCCAGTGCTTTCTCATAATGTTTTCCATTAGTCTATAATTACCATTATATTCTGTAATTAAAGGCACTTTTATATTATTTGTATGATTTGCTTGTGTTTCTTTCTTTTTCTTAGTTAAAAGAGACCTCCTATCCATTTTTTCTACCTCTTGTCTTATTTTTTCTACTGCCTTATCATCATATCCTCTTTCAATGAACTTTGATTTTAAATTTTCAGATTGGAGTAAGTAATCTTAATTTTTACTACAATTTTTCTTAACTCTCATCATTTGGCCCTTTGGGATATTTCTTTTCCACACTTGATGGTGGCAGCTTGTGGAGTGTATGAAATTGTTGCTGTCAACTGGCTTAAAATACGTTCTTGTATTTATTCTTCCTTCATCAACATAAATTTCTAAATCTAGAAAATTTAGCTTTTCTTTACTTATTTCCCTGGTAAATCTAATGTTTAAGTCATTATCATTCATCTTGACAAAAAAATCTTCAAAAGAATCTTGAGTCCCTCTCCAAATAATAAGTACATCATCTATGTACCTCTTAAAGAGGACTAGGCTTGCACCCAGCTCTTGGGTAGCTAGAAAATGTTGCTCCCATAACCCCATAAATAAATTTGCATAGCTGGGTGCAAACCTAGTCCCCATAGCTGTTCCACAGATTTGTACATAAAAGAATTCTTCAAAGAAAAAATTATTATGATTAAGTATAAAATCGATACTTTCTAGAAGAAATTCTCTTTGTTCTAATTTAATACACGAGTCATTACGTAAAAAATGTTTGACTGCTTTTAAACCATTTGAATGTTCGATTATCGTATAAAGAGAGGTGACATCACAGCTAATTAGCCACATGTCTTCAGTCCATACAACTTCCTCTAAGAGTTTTATCATTTCTGTAGAGTCCTTTAAGTAGGAATCAAGACAAACCACATATTTTTGCAAATACCCATCAACATACTGGGATAAGTTGGCCGTAACTGAATCTATGCCTGATATTATGGGCCTACCTGGTGGATCTGTGAGGCATTTGTGTATTTTTGGCAAAATATAAAAAACTGGAATTCTTGGTGTCTTTTTTAGTAGGAAATCATACTCTTTTTCATTTATGACTCCTAATAATTTATTTTTATTTAATAATGTTTTTAATTCCCAAGTATAAAATGTAGTAGGATTAATTTTGCTTTTTTTTATAAGTATTGGTGTCATTTAGTAAATTGTCACAAATTCTCATGTAATGTTGTTTGTCTAAAACAACAATACCACCCCCCTTATCAGCACTCCTAAAAACAATTTCTTTATTATTTTCCAATTCTTTGATAAGCCTTTCTTGTTTCTTTGATAGGTTATATTTTATGTTTTTTATTTTCTTTTCAGGTATATTTTTGATATCATTTACAATAAATTTTTCGAATGTTTCTATTATCGGTCCTTTTTCATGCTTAGGGTAAAAGTTGGATTTATTTTTTAAACCAGAATGGATAAAGTTACTCTTATCTGAAATTGTTATCATAGATTGTTGGGCTTCTCGCTCCAAAGCAGTTTTAGCAAAGTATCTTTTTAGTGTTAAGGATCTAATAAATGTATTGGCATCTATGTAGGTATTTAATTTGTTTATTTTGGATGTTGGTGCAAATGAGAGTCCTTTTTGTAAGACACTTTTTTCCTCTTCTTTTAAAGTGTAATTACTTAAATTATATATTCCATTTTCTTTATTGTTCCCTATCTTTTTCGTTTGTCGTTTGTTTTTTTTGTACACCTTTCCCCCGTTTTCCTCGTCTCCTGAGTGGTTTCTTTTTCTTTGGCCTATCCTTTGTTCTTTTGGTTCTAAGAAAGGTTTGTTGTATGTAGTTTGGCCCCTTTCTAAAAAATGACCTGTTGAAGTAGAGGTATTAGAGTAGTTTGTTGAATGTCGTGTAGTGTTTGAATTATGGTTGTCTATGCTATCCTGCTCTTTATCTAAGGGTTCAAACCTATTGTGTAATGGTATATTTACTTCTCTAGTTCCTTCAGTTCTCTGGTTCCCTCTATTGTAATTATTGTTGTGATTCCAATTATCACTATGATTCCTGTTGTTATCTTTGTGTGCATTATACCATCCTCCATGATAGTTGTTGGGATCTTGTTTGTTCTCATAATAGTTGTAGGTGTTGTTATGCCTAGATTTCTGATGGTTACGTCTCACTACATGCCAATCATTCCTAGAGTTAATATAGTTGGTTCCCTCTCTTAGTCTTTGATTAACAACTTGTTTATTTTCAGTCCTAATTTGTTCCTGAATATCTTGTTGTTGTTGTGTGTTATTTCTAAATCTATTGTATCTCCATCTGTGTGATATATAAGTATCATTATAGTTCCCTTCCTCAAATTGTTTGTAGTCCTGATCATCCCTATCAAATTTATCCATTTTGATCTTCAATAGGTAATTTTTTAAATCTTCCATATTTTCTTTTAATTTTTTCTCACTATTTTTAAATGCTGTTGTTTCCTTAAATCTGGTTAATTTTAGTTCTATTTCATTTATCTCATTACATAAATTTTTCAGAATATCTCCTCTATGGTCTTTGATCAATTTCATTAACTTGATTGAGGCATCTTCTAAGATCTCCCTCCATTTTCTCTTAAAATCCTCATCTTCAACTTTGAAAGCACATTCTTTTTTTATCCTAAGTCCCCTAGGTACTCTTTTTACTTCTAAGTATTTTTCTAGGAATAGATATTCAGTCCTACATTTTAGTTCTGTAGTCAACTTTTTTTCAAGGAGTCCCATTAAATCATCTAAAGTTTCTTTTTTGCTTCTAAGGTACTTAAAAATTCTGTTTTGTCTTTGTTTATTAGAGATCTTAGATCATCATACATATTTGACCTCAACTCAAAAATACTATTTTTGTTTGTCATTTTACCTGCTGCAAAGTTTTTCAAACTGGGATAGTATTAAGTTTTTGATGCAAAGAATATTTTTAGAAAAACCAAATGCGCTGGTTATAAAACCACACTACACATAAAGAAACAGGCAATCCCAGAGCCTGCAAAAATGGTATTGTAAATAGAAACGGGTTTATATGTGAGCGCCTGATTATGTCAGGTCATAAACTGGATATATATATATATAAATAAATAGATTTGGGAATTAAACAACCCAAACTGCTAGAAAAACACACACTACACAATATATAGTAATTTGTTGAATTAAATATGTAAATTTATTTAAAAGGTTAAGAATATTTAATAGTAAAAAAATAAATGGCACAAATATGTATTAAAAACACAAAGAAATTTTTCCTAATTGGTACCAATAGCTAAAAAACTAGAAGAAATTCAAATAAAGTCTATATAGAAATGTTCAGGAGATAAAGAAACAAAACAAAATGAAACACAAACTAATTAATTATAAGATGTGGATCTAAACTCTTCATGCCACACTCGTTGAAATATGGTGATTTTATCTCTGTTATAATCAAAAGAAAAGTCTTTTACTTGTTGATCCTCATAAAATGCTGTTACATTAAAACATCCGCAAATTTGCGTAACTTGAAAGGAACAGAGAAAAAAAGTCCTTAAAGCATAAAGCTCCACTTGCAAAATACCCCCGGGGGAAAAGGTACTGTAGTTAATTCAAGATTTGCACCTTGTTATCAGAAAACAGTCTTTGAGCAAAGAATATTGAAATATATAATTTAAGTAACTACACTTTAAAAGAAGAGGAAAAAAGTGTCTTACAAAAAGGACTCTCATTTGCACCAACATCCAAAATAAACAAATTAAATACCTACATAGATGCCAATAAATTTATTAGATCCTTAACACTAAAAAGATACTTTGCTAAAACTGCTTTGGAGCGAGAAGCCCAACAATCTATGATAACAATTTCAGATAAGAGTAACTTTATCCATTCTGGTTTAAAAAATAAATCCAACTTTTACCCTAAGCATGAAAAAGGACCGATAATAGAAACATTCGAAAAATTAATTATAAATTATATCAAAAATTTACCTGAAAAGAAAATAAAAAGCATAAAATATAACCTATCAAAGAAACAAGAAAGGCTTATCAAAGAATTGGAAAATAATAAAGAAATTGTTTTTAGGAGTGCTGATAAGGGGGGTGGGATTGTTGTTTTAGACAAACAACATTACATGAGAATTTGTGACAATTTACTAAATGACACCAATACTTATAAAAAAAAGCAAAACTAATCCTACTACATTTTATACTTGGGAATTAAAAACATTATTAAATAAAAATAAATTATTAGGAGTCAAATGAAAAAGGAGTATGATTTCCTACTAAAAAAGACACCAAGAATTCCAGTTTTTTATATTTTGCCAAAAATACAAAAATGCCTCACAGATCCACCAGGTAGGCCCATAATATCAGGCATAGATTCAGTTACGGCCAACTTATCCCAGTATGTTGATAGGTATTTGCAAAAATATGTGGTTTGTCTTGATTCCTACTTAAAGGACTCTACAGAAATTATAAAACTCTTAGAGGAAGTTGTATGGACTGAAGACATGTGGCTAATTAGCTGTGATGTCACTTCTCTTTATACGATAATCGAAAATTCAAATGGTTTAAAAGCAGTCAAACATTTTTTAAGTAATGACTCATGTATTAAATTAGAACAAAGAGAATTTCTTCCAGAAAGTATCGATTTTATACTTAATCATAATTATTATTTCTTTGAAGAATTCTTTTATGTACAAATCTGTGGAACAGCTATGGGGACTAGGTTTGCACCCAGCTATGCAAATTTATTTATGGGGTTATGGGAGCAACATTTTCTAGCTACCCAAGAGCTGGGTGCAAGCCTAGTCCTCTTTAAGAGGTACATAGATGATGTACTTATTATTTGGAGAGGGACTCAAGATTCTTTCGAAAAATTTTTTGTCAAGATGAATGATAATGACTTAAACATTAGATTTACCAGGGAAATAAGTAAAGAAAAGCTAAATTTTCTAGATTTAGAAATTTATGTTGATGAAGGAAGAATAAATACAAGAACGTATTTTAAGCCAGTTGACAGCAACAATTTCATACACTCCACAAGCTGCCACCATCAAGTGTGGAAAAGAAATATCCCAAAGGGCCAAATGATGAGAGTTAAGAAAAAACAGAATTTATGTTTACCTGATAAATTACTTTCTCCAACGGTGTGTCCGGTCCACGGCGTCATCCTTACTTGTGGGATATTCTCTTCCCCAACAGGAAATGGCAAAGAGCCCAGCAAAGCTGGTCACATGATCCCTCCTAGGCTCCGCCTACCCCAGTCATTCGACCGACGTTAAGGAGGAATATTTGCATAGGAGAAACCATATGTTACCGTGGTGACTGTAGTTAAAGAAAATAAATTATCAGACCTGATTAAAAAAACCAGGGCGGGCCGTGGACCGGACACACCGTTGGAGAAAGTAATTTATCAGGTAAACATAAATTCTGTTTTCTCCAACATTGGTGTGTCCGGTCCACGGCGTCATCCTTACTTGTGGGAACCAATACCAAAGCTTTAGGACACGGATGAAGGGAGGGAGCAAATCAGGTCACCTAAATGGAAGGCACCACGGCTTGCAAAACCTTTCTCCCAAAAAATAGCCTCAGAAGAAGCAAAAGTATCAAATTTGTAAAATTTAGAAAAAGTGTGCAGTGAAGACCAAGTCGCTGCCTTACATATCTGATCAACAGAAGCCTCGTTCTTGAAGGCCCATGTGGAAGCCACAGCCCTAGTGGAGTGAGCTGTGATTCTTTCAGGAGGCTGCCGTCCGGCAGTCTCATAAGCCAATCGGATAATGCTTTTAATCCAGAAGGAGAGAGAGGTAGAAGTTGCTTTTTTGACCTCTCCGTTTACCAGAATAAACAACAAACAAAGACGAAGTTTGTCTGAAATCCTTAGTAGCTGCTAAGTAAAATTTGAGAGCACGAACTACATCCAAGTTGTGCAACAAACGTTCCTTCTTTGAAACTGGATTAGGACACAAAGAAGGCACAACTATCTCCTGGTTAATGTTTTTGTTAGAAACAACTTTTGGAAGAAAACCAGGTTTAGTACGCAAAACCACCTTATCTGCATGGAACACCAGATAAGGAGAAGAACACTGCAGAGCAGATAATTCTGAAACTCTTCTAGCAGAAGAAATTGCAACCAAAAACAAAACTTTCCAAGATAATAACTTAATATCAACGGAATGTAAGGGTTCAAACGGAACCCCCTGAAGAACTGAAAGAACTAGGTTGAGACTCCAAGGAGGAGTCAAAATTTTGTAAACAGGCTTGATTCTAACCAGAGCCTGAACAAAGGCTAGAACATCTGGCACAGCTGCCAGCTTTTTGTGAAGTAACACAGACAAGGCAGAAATCTGTCCCATCAAGGAACTTGCAGATAATCCTTTTTCCAATCCTTCTCGAAGGAAGGATAGACTCTTAGGAATCTTAACCTTGTCCCAAGGGAATCCTGCAGATTCACACCAACAGATATACCAAATTATGTGGTAATTTTTCTGGTTACAGGCTTTCAGGCCTGAACAAGAGTATTAATAACAGAATCTGAGAACCCTCGCTTTGATAAGATCAAGCGTTCAATCTCCAAGCAGTCAGCTGGAGTGGGTCGAACGGACCTAGAACAAGAAGGTCTCGTCTCAAAGGTAGCTTCCATGGTGGAGCCGATGACATATTCACCAGATCTGCATACCAAGTCCTGCGTGGCCACGCAGGAGCTATCAAAATCACCGACGCCCTCTCCTGATTGATCCTGGCTACCAGCCTGGGGATGAGAGGAAACGGCGGGAACACATAAGCTAGTTTGAAGGTCCAAGGTGCTACTAGTGCATCCACTAGAGCCGCCTTGGGATCCCTGGATCTGTACCCGTAGTAAGGAACTCTGAAGTTCTGACGAGAGGCCATCAGATCCATGTCTGGAATGCCCCACGGTTGAGTGACTTGGGCAAAGATTTCCGGATGGAGTTCCCACTCCCCCGGATGCAATGTCTGACGACTCAGAAAATCCGCTTCCCAATTTTCCACTCCTGGGATGTGGATAGCAGACAGGTGGCAGGAGTGAGACTCCGCCCATAGAATGATTTTGGTCACTTCTTCCATCGCTAGGGAACTCCTTGTTCCCCCCTGATGGTTGATGTATGAACTTGGCCCTCGCTAGCTGAGGCCAAGCTTTGAGAGCATTGAATATCGCTCTCAGTTCCAGAATATTTATCGGTAGAAGAGATTCTACCCGAGACCAAAGACCCTGAGCTTTCAGGGATCCCCAGACCGCGCCCCAGCCCATCAGACTGGCGTCGGTCGTGACAATGACCCACTCTGGTCTGCGGAAGGTCATCCCTTGTGACAGGTTGTCCAGGGACAGCCACCAACGGAATGAGTCTCTGGTCCTCTGATTTACTTGTATCTTCGGAGACAAGTCTGAATAGTCCCCATTCCACTGACTGAGCATGAACAGTTGTAATGGTCTTAGATGAATGCGCACAAAAGGAACTATGTCCATTGCCGCTACCATCAAACCTATCACTTCCATGCACTGCGCTATGGAAGGAAGAGGAACGGAATGAAGTATCCGACAAGAGTCTAGAAGTTTTGTTTTTCTGGCTTCTGTCAGAAAAATCCTCATTTCTAAGGAGTCTATTATAGTTCCCAAGAAGGGAACCCTCGTTGACGGAGATAGAGAACTCTTTTCCACGTTCACTTTCCATCCGTGAGATCGGAGAAAGGCCAGGACAATGTCCGTGTGAGCCTTTACTTGAGGAAGGGACGACGCTCGAATCAGAATGTCGTCCAAGTAAGGTACTACAGCAATGCCCCTTGGTCTTAGCACCGCCAGAAGGGACCCTAGTACCTATGAGAAAATCCTAGGAGCAGTGGCTAATCCGAAAGAAAACGCCACGAACTGGAAATGCTTGTCCAGGAATGCAAACCTTAGGAACCGATGATGTTCCTTGTGGATAGGAATATGTAGATACGCATCCTTGAAATCCACCTTGGTCATGAATTGACCTTCCTGGATGGAAGGAAGAAGTGTTCGAATGGTTTCCATCTTGAACGATGGAACCTTGAGAAACTTGTTCAAGATCTTGAGATCTAAGATTGGTCTGAACGTTCCCTCTTTTTTGGGAACTATGAACAGATTGGAGTAGAACCCCATCCCTAGTTCTCCTAATGGAACAGGATGAATCACTCCCATTTTTAGCAGGTCTTCTACCCAATGTAAGAATGCCTGTCTTCTTATGTGGTCTGAAGACAACTGAGACCTGTGGAACCTCCCCCTTGGAGGAAGCCCCTTGAACTCCAGAGAATAACCTTGGGAGACTATTTCTAGCGCCCAAGGATCCAGAACATCTCTTGCCCAAGCCTGAGCGAAGAGAGAGAGTCTGCCCCCCACCAGATCCGGTCCCGGATCGGGGGCCCGCATTTCATGCTGTCTTGGTAGCAGTGGCAGGTTTCCTGGCCTGCTTTCCTTTGTTCCAGCCTTGCATAGGTCTCCAGGCTGGATTGGCTTGAGAAGTATTACCTTCCTGCTTAGAGGACGTAGCCCTTGGGGCTGATCCGTTTCTGCGAAAGGGACGAAACTTAGGTTTATTTTTGGTCTTGAAAAGACCTATCCTGAGGAAGGGCGTGGCCCTTGCCCCCAGTGATATCAGAGATAATCTCTTTCAAGTCAGGGCCAAAGAGTGTTTTCCCCTTGAAAGGAATGTCAAGCAATTTGTTCTTGGAAGACGCATCCGCTGCCCAAGATTTTAACCAAAGCGCTCTGCGCCACAATAGCAAACCCAGAATTTTTTCGCCGCTAACCTAGCCAATTGCAAGGTGGCGTCTAGGGTGAAAGAATTAGCCAATTTAAGAGCACGAATTCTGTCCATAATCTCCTCATAAGAAGAAGAATTACTAATAATCGCCTTTCCTAGCTCATCAAACTAGAAACACGCGGCTGCAGTGACAGGGACAATGCATGCAATTGGTTGTAGAAGGGAACCTTGCTGAACAAACATCTTTTTTTAGCAGACCTTCTCATTTTTTATCCATAGGATCTTGGAAAGCACAACTATCTTCTATGGGTATAGTGGCGCGCTTGTGTAGAGTAGAAACCGCCCCCTCGACCTTGGGGACTGTCTGCCATCAGTCCTTTCTGGGGTCGACTATAGGAAAACAATTTTTTAAATATGGGGGGAGGTACTAAAGGTATACCGGGCCTGTCCCATTCTTTACTAACAATGTACGCCACCCGCTTGGATATAGGAAAAGCTTCGGGGGGCCCCGGGGCCTCTAAGAACTTTTCCATTTTACATAGTGGTTCTGGAATGACCAGATAATCACAATCATCCAAATTGGATAACACCTCCTTAAGCAGAGCGCGGAGATGTTCCAACTTAAATTTAAAAGTAATCACATCAGGTTCAGCTTGTTGAGAAATGTTTCCTGAATCTGAAATTTCTCCCTCAGACAAAACCTCCCTGGCCCCCTCAGACTGGTGTAGGGGCCCTTCAGAAACCATATCATCAGCGTTCTCATGCTCTACAGAATTTACTAAAACAGAGCAGTCGCGCTTTCGCTGATAAGTGGGCATATTGGCTAAAATGTTTTTGATAGAATTATCCATTACAGCCGTTAAATGTTGCATAGTAAGGAGTATTGGCGCACTAGATGTACTAGGGGCCTCCTGTATGGGCAAGACTGGTGTAGACGAAGGAGGGGATGATGCAGTACCATGCTTACTCCCCTCACTTGAGGAATCATCTTGGGCATCATTTTTACTAAATTTTTTTTATGACATAAAATACATATAGTTAAATGAGAAGGAACCTTGGTTTCCCCACAGTCAGAACACAATCTATCTGGTAGTTCAGACATGTTAAACAGGCATAAACTTGATAACAAAGCACAAAAAACGTTTTAAAATAAAACCGTTACTGTCACTTTAAATTTTAAACTAAACACACTTTATTACTGCAATTGCGAAAAAGTATGAAGGAATTGTTCAAAATTCACCAAAATTTCACCACAGTGTCTTAAAGCCTTAAAAGTATTGCACACCAAATTTGGAAGCTTTAACCCTTAAAATAACGGAACCGGAGCCGTTTTTATATTTAACCCCTTTACAGTCCCTGGAATCTGCTTTGCTGAGACCCAACCAAGCCCAAAGGGGAATACGATACCAAATGATGCCTTCAGAAAGACTTTTCTATGTATCAGAGCTCCACACACATGCAGCTGCATGCCATGCTGTCCTCAAAAACAAGTGCGCCATACCGGCGCGAAAATGAGGCTCTGACTATGATTAGGGAAAGCCCCTAAAGAATAAGGTGTCTAAAACAGTGCCTGCCGATATAATCATATCAAAATACCCAGAATAAATGATTCCTCAAGGCTAAATATGTGTTAATAATGAATCGATTTAGCCCAGAAAAAGTCTACAGTCTTAATAAGCCCTTGTGAAGCCCTTATTTACTATCTTAATAAACATGGCTTACCGGATCCCATAGGGAAAATGACAGCTTCCAGCATTACATCGTCTTGTTAGAATGTGTCATACCTCAAGCAGTAAGAGACTGCACACTGTTCCCCCAACTGAAGTTAATTGCTCTCAACAGTCCTGTGTGGAACAGCCATGGATTTTAGTTACGGTGCTAAAATCATTTTCCTCATACAAACAGAAATCTTCATCTCTTTTCTGTTTCTGAGTAAATAGTACATACCAGCACTATTTTAAAATAACAAACTCTTGATTGAATAATAAAAACTACAGTTAAACACTAAAAAACTCTAAGCCATCTCCGTGGAGATGTTGCCTGTACAACGGCAAAGAGAATGACAGGGGTAGGCGGAGCCTAGGAGGGATCATGTGACCAGCTTTGCTGGGCTCTTTGCCATTTCCTGTTGGGGAAGAGAATATCCCACAAGTAAGGATGACGCCGTGGACCGGACACACCTATGTTGGAGAAATTGTAGTAAAAATTAAGATTACTTACTCCAATCTGAAAATTTAAAATCAAAGTTCATTGAAAGAGGATATGATGATAAGGCAGTAGAAAAAATAAGACAAGAGGTAGAAAAAAATGGATAGGAGGTCTCTTTTAACTAAGAAAAAGAAAGAAACACAAGCAAATCATACAAATAATATAAAAGTGCCTTTAATTACAGAATATAATGGTAATTATAGACTAATGGAAAACATTATGAGAAAGCACTGGCATATCCTAAAACAAGATAAAATAATAGGCCCCCTTATTTCCAATAAACCACATTTTGTTTATAGAAAAGCTAATAACTTAAAAAATAGACTAGCACCTACCATGATGAAAAAGTCCAAGAAAAATGACAGATCTACAAGGAAATGAAATAAAAGGTTTTTTTCCCTCTTTTATTTGTAAAGCGTGCCAAAGTTAAAAAAAATGCAAGACAGTTATTTCTAATACTAATAAAAAGGAATTTAAGATACAGGAGTGTATAAGGTGCACGGATACCAACATAGTGTACGTTATCCAATGCAAATGTGGACAACAATATGTAGGGGAACCGGAAAGACCCCTAAGGGAAAGGATTAGGGAACATATCCTCTCAATTGACAATATGGATAAGGAGAGAAACAAAGACTTACCAGTCCCAAAACACTTTAAAGAGTGCAATGGAGGTAATCTTAAATTTTTCCAATATACCGGCATAGCCAAATTACCAAAACAAGTAAGAGGAGGAGATGTGCATAACAAACTTTTACAACTAGAGAGCAAATGGATTTTTAACTTGGATACACTTCATCCACAAGGTCTTAATTTAGAAATTGAATTAGGTAGTTTTTTTAAATGAAATTCTTAATCAATTATAATACTTATTTTTAAATAACTTCCTAGAGCTTGAATAATTTCTAAACACTAAATCAATTGCCAACCTATGTAAATTAGTGTCCTTTCTTAACTAACTTATTACAGTTCAAAATTGTCCCCTTTTTTAACAAACAGTTTTAAAATTTATATTTTAAACTTTCTTAGTTTTTATATCGTTCTTTGTTGAAGTGCATTAATTTTTTACTGAAGTATGATGTTTAAAAGTTTCTGTCACAAATAACTATGTTTTCTGATACTTCTTTTGAAATTACTATTCACACAACAATCTGTATACTGTTTTAAACTCTTTTTGATAATCAAACATTTTATTATAGACCTTTTTCTTTAAAATACTGCATAGGTCAATGTATGCTGTCTATACTGAGGTGAATAAATATGAATGAAAGAACATTAGGGAAAAGTCAACACAGTAATCAACTATTTATTTATTTCGATAAACAATTAAGCAGTAGGGTATATAAGGATCAATACTAGTATAGTCTGTTATGGCTTGAAAAAGGCTCCTGAGAGCTGAAACGCGTTGCCTTCTAACGGACCACCAACGGATCATTCTTTGGAGATACTCCCTACTGGAAGGCTCTGAAACCAAAAGTCTCCCGCAATTTGTGGGCGTGTCTAGGAAAGAAGACACGGCGTACTGGGCGTCAAACGGAACACACGAGGAACGCCGGAAGAAACAAGGAAGGGAGAGACAGACTGTGCCTCTTTTCAGTGAAATAGCTTTACACCAAGGACTCTACCGATCTACATACCAGTATATCGGGTAAACGAAACCAATATTCTTTGCTCAAAGACTGTTTTCTGATAACAAGGTGCAAATCTGGAATTAACTACAGTACCTTTTCCCCCGGGGGTATTTTGCAAGTGGAGCTTTATGCTTTAAGGACTTTTTTTCTCTGTTCCTTTCAAGTTACGCAAATTTGCGGATGTTTTAATGTAACAGCATTTTATGAGGATCAACAAGTAAAAGACTTTTCTTTTGATTATAACAGAGATAAAATCACCATATTTCAACGAGTGTGGCATGAAGAGTTTAGATCCACATCTTATAATTAATTAGCTTGTGTTTCATTTTGTTTTGTTTCTTTATCTCCTGAACATTTCTATATAGACTTTATTTGCATTTCTTCTAGTTTTTTAGCTATTGGTACCAATTAGGAAAAATTTCTTTGTGTTTTTAATGCATATTTGTGACATTTATTTTTTTTACTATTAAATATTCTTAACCTTTTAAATAAATTTACATATTTATTTCAACAAATTACTATATATTGTGTAGTGTGTGTTTTTCTAGCAGTTTGGGTTGTTTAATTCCCAAATCTATATATATATATATATATATATATATATATATATATATATATATATATATATATATATATATATATATATATATATATATATATATATATATATATATATATATATATATATATATATTTATATTTCTATTGAGAATTATCTCATTATAATCAGATATATTTTTTATCTTAGCCATACTCTCAATAAAACCTTCAGCCAGTTTATGACCTGACATAATCAGGCGCTCACATATAAACCCGTTTCTATTTACAATTCTATTGGCTGTTCCAATCAGCCAATAGAATGCGAGCTCAATCCTATTGGCTGATTGGATCAGCCAATAGGATTATTCCTACCTTAATTCCGATTGGCTGATAGGATTCTATCAGCCAATCGGAATTCAAGGGACGCCATCTTGGATGACGTCATTTAAAGGAACCTTCATTCTTCGCTTGGACTTCGTTTGAAGAGGATGCTCCGCGTCAGCTGGATTGAAGATGGACCCGCTCCGCTGCGGATGGATGAAGATAGAAGATGCCGCCTGGATGAAGCCTTCTGCCTGTCTGGAGGTCCTCTTCTGCCCGGATCGGATGAAGACTTCTGCCCCTCTAGAGGTCCACTTGTGCCCGGCTGGGTGAAGACATCTCAAGGTAGGGTGATCTTCAAGGGGGTTAGTGTTAGGTTTTATTAAGGGGGGATTGGGTGGGTTTTAGAGTAGGGTTGGGTGTGTGGCTGGTGGGTTTTAATGTTGGTGGGGGGTATTGTATTTTTTTTTTACAGGTAATAGAGCGGATTACTTTGGGGCAATGCCCCGCAAAAGGCCCTTTTAAGGGCTTCGTTGAGGATGGATGTCGGGTCTTCAAAAACTAAGTGGATCTTCAGCAGTTAGTGTTAGGCTTTTTTAAGGGTTTATTGGGTGGGTTTATTTTTAGGTTAGGGCTTTGGGCAGCAATAGAGCTAAATGCCTTTTTAAGGGCAATGCCCATCCAAATGCCCTTTTCAGGGCAATGGGGAGCTTAGGTTTTTTTAGTTAGGATTTTACTTGGGGGGTTGTTTGTATATTTTTTTTCAGGTAAAAGAACGGATTTCTTTGGGGCAATGCCCCGCAAAAGGCCCTTTTAAGGGCTATTGGTAGTTTAGTTTAAGCTAGGTTTGTTTTTTTTTTGATAGGGCTATTAGATTAGGTTTAATTAGTTTAAATATCTGATAATTTCTTTTTTTATTTTGTGTAATTTAGTGTTTGTTTGTTTTTGTGATTTAGGTAATTGTATTTAATTTATGTAATTGATTTAATTGTAGTGTAAGGTTAGGTGTTAGTGTAACTCAGGTTAGGTTTTATTTTACAGGTAAATTTGTATTTATTTTAGCTAGGTAGTTAGTAAATAGTTAATAACTAGTTAAAATAAATACAAATTTGCCTGTAATATAAAAATAAACCCTAAGCTAGATACAATGTAACTATTAGTTATATTGTAGCTAGCTTAGGGTTTATTTTATAGGTAAGTATTTAGTTTTAAATAAGAATTATTTAGGTAATAATAGTAGGTTTTATTTAGATTTATTTTAATTATATTTAAGTTAGAGGGTGTTAGGGTTAGACTTAGGTTTAGGGGTTAATAAATTTAGTATAGTGGCGGTGGCGACGTTGGGGGCGGCAGATTACAGGTTAATAAATGTAGGTAGGTGGCGGCGATGTTAGGGGCGGCAGATTAGGGGTTAATAATATTTAACTAGTGTTTGTGATGCGGGAGAGCGGCGGTTTAGGGGTTATATGTTTATTATAGTGGTGGCGATGTCCGGAGCGGCAGATTAGGGGTTAATAATTTTATTTTAGTGTTTGCAATGCGGGAGGGCCTCGGTTTATGTAGTTTATGGGTGTTAGTGTACTTTTTAGCACTTTAGTTATGAGTTTTATGTTACAGCTTTGTAGCGTAAAACCCATAACTACTGACTTTCAGTTTACGGTATGGATCTTGACGGTATTGGCTGTACTGCTCACTTTTTGGCCTCCAAGGCAGACTCGTAATACCGGCGCTATGGAAGTCCCATTGAAAAAACATAATTTATGTAAGAACTTACCTGATAAATTCATTTCTTTCATATTAACAAGAGTCCATGAGCTAGTGACGTATGGGATATACATTCCTACCAGGAGGGGCAAAGTTTCCCAAACCTTAAAATGCCTATAAATACACCCCTCACCACACCCACAAATCAGTTTAACGAATAGCCAAGAAGTGGGGTGATAAGAAAAAGTGCGAAGCATATAAAATAAGGAATTGGAATAATTGTGCTTTATACAAAAAAATCATAACCACCACAAAAAAGGGTGGGCCTCATGGACTCTTGTTAATATGAAAGAAATGAATTTATCAGGTAAGTTCTTACATAAATTATGTTTTCTTTCATGTAATTAACAAGAGTCCATGAGCTAGTGACGTATGGGATAATGACTACCCAAGATGTGGATCTTTCCACACAAGAGTCACTAGAGAGGGAGGGATAAAATAAAGACAGCCAATTCCTGCTGAAAATAATCCACACCCAAAATAAAGTTTAACGAAAAACATAAGCAGAAGATTCAAACTGAAACCGCTGCCTGAAGAACTTTTCTACCAAAAACTGCTTCAGAAGAAGAAAATACATCAAAATGGTAGAATTTAGTAAAAGTATGCAAAGAGGACCAAGTTGCTGCTTTGCAGATCTGGTCAACCGAAGCTTCATTCCTAAACGCCCAGGAAGTAGATACTGACCTAGTAGAATGAGCTGTAATTCTTTGAGGCGGAGTTTTACCCGACTCAACATAGGCAAGATGAATTAAAGATTTCAACCAAGATGCCAAAGAAATGGCAGAAGCTTTCTGGCCTTTCCTAGAACCGGAAAAGATAACAAATAGACTAGAAGTCTTACGGAAAGATTTCGTAGCTTCAACATAATATTTCAAAGCTCTAACAACATCCAAAGAATGCAATGATTTCTCCTTAGAATTCTTAGGATTAGGACATAATGAAGGAACCACAATTTCTCTACTAATGTTGTTGGAATTCACAACTTTAGGTAAAAATTCAAAAGAAGTTCGCAACACCGCCTTATCCTGATGAAAAATCAGAAAAGGAGACTCACACGAAAGAGCAGATAATTCAGAAACTCTTCTAGCAGAAGAGATGGCCAAAAGGAACAAAACTTTCCAAGAAAGTAATTTAATGTCCAATGAATGCATAGGTTCAAACGGAGGAGCTTGAAGAGCTCCCAGAACCAAATTCAAACTCCAAGGAGGAGAAATTGACTTAATGACAGGTTTTATACGAACCAAAGCTTGTACAAAACAATGAATATCAGGAAGAATAGCAATCTTTCTGTGAAAAAGAACAGAAAGAGCAGAGATTTGTCCTTTCAAAGAACTTGCGGACAAACCCTTATCCAAACCATCCTGAAGAAATTGTAAAATTCTCGGTATTCTAAAAGAATGCCAAGAAAAATGATGAGAAAGACACCAAGAAATATAAGTCTTCCAGACTCTATAATATATTTCTCGAGATACAGATTTACGAGCCTGTAACATAGTATTAATCACGGAGTCAGAGAAACCTCTATGACCAAGAATCAAGCGTTCAATCTCCATACCTTTAAATTTAAGGATTTCAGATCCGGATGGAAAAAAGGACCTTGTGACAGAAGGTCTGGTCTTAACGGAAGAGTCCATGGCTGGCAAGATGCCATCCGGACAAGATCCGCATACCAAAACCTGTGAGGCCATGCCGGAGCTATTAGCAGAACAAACGAGCATTCCCTCAGAATCTTGGAGATTACTCTTGGAAGAAGAACTAGAGGCGGAAAGATATAGGCAGGATGATACTTCCAAGGAAGTGATAATGCATCCACTGCCTCCGCCTGAGGATCCCGGGATCTGGACAGATACCTGGGAAGTTTCTTGTTTAGATGAGAGGCCATCAGATCTATCTCTGGGAGCCCCCACAATTGAACAATCTGAAGAAATACCTCTGGGTGAAGAGACCATTCGCCCGGATGCAACGTTTGGCGACTGAGATAATCCGCTTCCCAATTGTCTACACCTGGGATATGAACCGCAGAGATTAGACAGGAGCTGGATTCCGCCCAAACCAAAATTCAAGATACTTCTTTCATAGCCAGAGGACTGTGAGTCCCTCCTTGATGATTGATGTATGCCACAGTTGTGACATTGTCTGTCTGAAAACAAATGAACGATTCTCTCTTCAGAAGAGGCCAAAACTGAAGAGCTCTGAAAATTGCACGGAGTTCCAAAATATTGATCGGTAATCTCACCTCCTGAGATTCCCAAACTCCTTGTGCCGTCAGAGATCCCCACACAGCTCCCCAACCTGTGAGACTTGCATCTGTTGAAATTACAGTCCAGGTCGGAAGAACAAAAGAAGCCCCCTGAATTAAACGATGGTGATCTGTCCACCACGTTAGAGAGTGTCGAACAATCGGTTTTAAAGATATTAATTGAGATATCTTCGTGTAATCCCTGCACCATTGGTTCAGCATACAGAGCTGAAGAGGTCGCATGTGAAAACGAGCAAAGGGGATCGCGTCCGATGCAGCAGTCATAAGACCTAGAATTTCCATGCATAAGGCTACCGAAGGGAATGATTGTGACTGAAGGTTTCGACAAGCTGAAATCAATTTTAGACGTCTCTTGTCTGTTAAAGACAGAGTCATGGACACTGAATCTATCTGGAAACCCAGAAAGGTTACCCTTGTTTGAGGAATCAAAGAACTTTTTGGTAAATTGATCCTCCAACCATGATCTTGAAGAAACAACACAAGTTGATTCGTATGAGACTCTGCTAAATGTAAAGACGGAGCAAGTACCAAGATATCGTCCAAATAAGGAAATACCACAATACTCTGTTCTCTGATTACAGACAGAAGGGCACCGAGAATCTTTGTGAAAATTCTTGGAGCTGTAGCAAGGCCAAACGGTAGAGCCACAAATTGGTAATGCTTGTCTAGAAAAGAGAATCTCAGGAACTGATAATGATCTGGATGAATCGGAATATGCAGATATGCATCCTGTAAATCTATTGTGGACATATAATTCCCTTGCTGAACAAAAGGCAATATAGTCCTTACAGTTACCATCTTGAACGTTGGTATCCTTACATAACGATTCAATAATTTTAGATCCAGAACTGGTCTGAAGGAATTCTCCTTCTTTGGTACAATGAAGATATTTGAATAAAACCCCATCCCCTGTTCCGGAACTGGAACTGACATAATTACTCCAGCCAACTCTAGATCTGAAACACAATTCAGAAATGCTTGAGCTTTCACTGGATTTACTGGGACATGGGAAAGAAAAAATCTCTTTGCAGGAGGTCTCATCTTGAAACCAATTCTGTACCCTTCTGAAACAATGTTCTGAATCCAAAGATTGTGAACAGATTTGATCCAAATTTCTTTGAAAAAACGTAACCTGCCCCCTACCAGCTGAACTGGAATGAGGGCCGTACCTTCATGTGAACTTAGAAGCAGGCTTTGCCTTTCTAGCAGGCTTGGATTTATTCCAGACTGGAGATGGTTTCCAAACTGAAACTGCTCCTGAGGACGAAGGATCAGGCTTTTGTTCTTTGTTGAAACGAAAGGAACGAAAACGATTGTTAGCCCTGTTTTTACCTTTAGACTTTTTATCCTGTGGTAAAAAAGTTCCTTTCCCACCAGTAACAGTTGAAATAATAGAATCCAACTGAGAACCAAATAATTTGTTTCCCTGGAAAGAAATGGAAAGTAGAGTTGATTTAGAAGCCATATCAGCATTCCAAGTCTTAAGCCATAAAGCTCTTCTGGCTAAGATAGCCAGAGACATAAATCTAACATCAACTCTAATAATATCAAAAATGGCATCACAGATGAAATTATTAGCATGCTGGAGAAGAATAATAATATCATGAGAATCACGATTTGTTACTTGTTGCGCTAGAGTTTCCAACCAAAAAGTTGAAGCTGCAGCAACATCAGCCAATGATATAGCAGGTCTAAGAAGATTACCTGAACATAGATAAGCTTTTCTTAGAAAAGATTCAATTTTTCTATCTAAAGGATCCTTAAACGAGGGTACCATCTGACGTAGGAATGGTAGTACGTTTAGCAAGGGTAGAAATAGCCCCATCAACTTTAGGGATTTTGTCCCAAAATTCTAACCTGTCAGGCGGAACAGGATATAATTGCTTAAAACGTTTAGAAGGAGTAAATGAATTACCCAATTTATCCCATTCCTTAGCAATTACTGCAGAAATAGCATTAGGAACAGGAAAGACTTCTGGAATAACCGCAGGAGCTTTAAAAACCTTATCCAAACGTATAGAATTAGTATCAAGAGGACTAGAATCCTCTATTTCTAAAGCAATTAGTACTTCTTTAAGTAAAGAGCGAATAAATTCCATCTTAAATAAATATGAAGATTTATCAGCATCAATCTCTGAGACAGAATCCTCTGAACCAGAAGAGTCCAAAGAATCAGAATGATGGTGTTCATTTAAAAATTCATCTGTAGAGAGAGAAGATTTAAAAGACTTTTTACGTTTACTAGAAGGAGAAATAACAGACAAAGCCTTCTTTATGGATTCAGAAACAAAATCTCTTATGTTTTCAGGAACATTCTGCACCTTAGATGTTGAGGGAACTGCAACAGGCAATGGTACATCACTAAAGGAAATATTATCTGCTTTAACAAGTTTGTCATGACAATTATTACAAACAACAGCTGGAGGAATAGCTACCAAAAGTTTACAGCAGATACACTTAGCTTTGGTAGATCCAGCAGGCAGTGGTTTTCCTGTAGTATCTTCTGGCTCAGATGCAACGTGAGACATCTTGCAATATGTAAGAGAAAAAACAACATATAAAGCAAAATAGATCAAATTCCTTATAAGACAGTTTCAGGAATGGGAAAAAAATGCCAAACATCAAGCTTCTAGCAACCAGAAGCAAATGAAAAATGAGACTGAAATAATGTGGAGACAAAAGCGACGCCCATATTTTTTGGCGCCAAATAAGACGCCCACATTATTTGGCGCCTAAATGCTTTTGGCGCCAAAAATGACGCCACATCCGGAACGCCGACATTTTTGGCGCAAAATAACGTCAAAAAATGACGCAACTTCCGGCGACACGTATGACGCCGGAAACGGAAAAGAATTTTTGCGCCAAAAAAGTCCGCGCCAAAAATGACGCAATAAAATGAAGCATTTTCAGCCCCCGCGAGCCTAACAGCCCACAGGGAAAAAAGTCAAATTTTTGATAATTTAAAGCATAATCCCAAATATGAAACTGACTGTCTGGAAATAAGGAAAGTTGAACATTCTGAGTCAAGGCAAATAAATGTTTGAATACATATATTTAGAACTTTATAAATAAAGTGCCCAACCATAGCTTAGAGTGTCACAGAAAATAAGACTTACTTACCCCAGGACACTCATCTACATGTTTGTAGAAAGCCAAACCAGTACTGAAACGAGAATCAGTAGAGGAAATGGTAAATATAAGAGTATATCGTCGATCTGAAAAGGGAGGTAAGAGATGAATCTCTACGACCGATAAAAGAGAACCTTATGAAATAGACCCCGTAGAAGGAGATCACTGCATTCAATAGGCAATACTCTCCTCACATCCCTCTGACATTCACTGCACGCTGAGAGGAAAACCGGGCTCCAACTTGCTGCGGAGCGCATATCAACGTAGAATCTAGCACAAACTTACTTCACCACCTCCCTTGGAGGCAAAGTTTGTAAAACTGATTTGTGGGTGTGGTGAGGGGTGTATTTATAGGCATTTTAAGGTTTGGGAAACTTTGCCCCTCCTGGTAGGAATGTATATCCCATACGTCACTAGCTCATGGACTCTTGTTAATTACATGAAAGAAAGGACTTTTTGAAAGCTGCGGTAATTACGTTGCGTTACGGCCAAAAAAGTGTGCGGTACAGCTAAACCTGCAAGATTCGTAATACCAGCGGTAGTGAAAAAGAGCCTTAACACTGCTTTTTCACCCATAACACAAAACTCGTAATCTAGCCGATTATTTGCAAATAAATTCCACAGTATTTAACTATTCTAGTACATTTTTTTTTCAGGGATAACCGACAACAAAATTTGTTTACTAATAAGATTTTTTAGAAAATGTTGCTATTCAGCACCGTTGACAGACCACTGTGGCAGTTTTATTTGTATTCTAATAATATGATAGTAAGGCCAGTCAAAGGTCATTATTAATAGATAGCAGCTAAGCAACCAGATCGGCTGACTTTCTAGCATGCTCAACAAGAAAAAGACTGCAACGGTGGTTTAACGGCCATTATGAACAGCTGCAGTGATACCTTTGATTATAAATTTTAATATTTAATACATTCATTTTGCAGTCAGGTAACCCAGAAGAAATGGGGTAAGTAAATACTATGGCACGTTGTTGCAAATATTGTTTAAAAGTCACTTTAGATTACATTTAAAGAGAGACAGTCTAGTCAAAATTAAAATTTCATGATTCACATAGGGCATGTAATTTTAAACAACTTTCCAATTTAATTTTATAATCAAATTTGCTTTGTACTCTTGGTATTCTTTTGTTGAAAGCTAAACCTAGGTAGGCTCATATGCTAATTTCTAAGCCCTTGAAGGCCGCCTCTTATATCAGTGCATTTTGACTGTTTTTCACATCTAGACAGCGCTAGTTCATGTGGGCCATATAGATAAGATTTAAGTTATTTAGGAGTCAGCACTGATTAGCTAAAACGCAAGTCTGTAAAAAGAACTGAAATATGGGGCAGTCTGCAGAGGCTTAGATACAAGGTAATCACAGAGGAATAAAGTATATTAATATAATCGTTTTGATTATGCAAAACTGGAGAATGGGTAATAAAGGGATTATCTAACTTTTTAAACAACAATAATTCAGGAGTAACTGTCCCTTTAAATATTTTTTTTTTTGTACAGTGATTTTGTGTGCTAAAACTATTTTTTTTTTTAATTTTTTTTTTAAGCCTGTATATGCATCATCATCCATGATTAAAACTGTAAAAGTCATCCTTATCCTCTCGTACTTTGCTCCTGGAGATGACTTGTGCACAAATGTGTACTTCCTGTTAGTTTCAAAATAAATTTAAAAATCTATGGACTACCATTTTCAGGCAAAAATATTTTAATATGTTTACTTGTTGGTCTTTCATCTGCTTGAAAATGTATTGCGTTGAATGCTCCTTTAATAAGTTTATCGATACAGCTTAATTTTTATCTCCTTCCTTAAAGTGATAGGAAAGCCCTGCCTTACTCAAACCCATAAACAAAAGTGCATGTAAGCTAAATGCTTTTACTTATCTTTTTGAAAACACCCTGAAGTCATCTCGGTCTCCAGCATTTCTGCCTTTCAAATGAGCATACCTGTGAACTAGAGTCGTATAGGTCCACAATTGGTTGGGACCATACCTGCAGCAATGCCAAAGGCTTCACATTTATACCTCACAGGAGCACGGTTTAAGAGGGCAGTGGAAATGTATGCTAATGTTTAGACTTGAATACACATCTGGCCAAGAGATTTCATACTGGGGCACCATTAAGAAATCAGCTGATGAGGGTAACCCTGGATGCTTGCAGACAGGAGGTTGCCTTTGAGCACATAGGTATACAGCTTGTGGAATAGAAAAGTCCCTCCTTTCTTATCCCTATAGCTGCATGCATATGACAGCAATTGCATCCTTTTCACCAAGGCAGTCAAATTGCTCTGAAGCCTCTATTTGAGTTATAAGTTTTCTTCCTGTTGGTCAGTATAGTAAATAATTGTTATGAGGCATTGAGAATTTGAACAACTGCCTCTTGCCATATATACAGACAATACCTTTTTCTATGTTTTTCATATTACAGTTTCCAATAAAGTTTAAAATGTCTATGATT